>NC_068997.1:37878871-37883842 GCF_001194135.2 Octopus bimaculoides
TACATATATATATATATATATATGTGTGTGTGTGTGTGTGTGTGTGTGTTTGTCTGTGTTTGTCCCCCTAGCATTGCTTGACAACCGATGCTGGTGTGTTTATGTCCCCGTCACTTAGCGGTTCGGCAAAAAGAGACAAAGAATAAGTCCCGGGGCTGACTTGCTCGACTAAAGACGGTGCTCCAGCGTGGCCGCAGTCAAATGACTGAAACAAGTAAAAGAGTAAAAGAGTAAAACCAAAACAACAAAGAAAGTACCATCATGGTTTTTGAAGACAAAGAAAAAGATACCTGATTTACGGAAGACCATCAACAATGTAATGATGTTTATTGCGTGCAAACAAGCAAATCATTATACCTCTCACCAACAAAAAGTGAAAAAGGAGAAAAATCATGATGTTTGGAGACAGCAAAAAGAGGACACTCACTTGCAAACTGATCACACTCAAGCAGGAGCTAAAATCTGTCAGTGAAAAACTCCGACATCAGAAGAGAATAACCAAGAGAAAAACAGTAAATAAAAAATTTCACCAGAACCAGGCAGCAGTATAGAGACACGAGGGGAGAAGCAGTGAACATCAGAGAAGCTCCTTCACGAGAAGACAGACTCCTTTTGGAGGAAAATCTGGAGTGAACAGAAGGAGATTAACCAAGATGCTCTGTGGCTGAAAGAAATCCGAAAAAGTTATTATCCCTGCATTACACCCAAGACATACAGGATGGATGGTGATATTCATGTAAGTGTAATCAAGAAACCCCAGGATGGAAAAGCACCCGGAAAGATACTTGATTCTTGGATATTTGTACAAGATGGTAACCTTCACCCGTCCATTTCTTATCAACCTGTACCAACAATGGGTACAATAGCATACCACACTGGTTAGCCCTGGCAGTGACAAAATTGATCTTCCAGTGCAGAACCACCCACATAACAAAAGACTACCGGCCAGTTGCATGGCAGAACTTAATATATGATATACACAGCATGCTTAAACCTCTTCTTCCAAGACCATTATGAAACCAGTAATATCATCACAACAGAACGAGCAGCTGGGAAGAAGTGAGTCTGACGATGTGCCGAGCAATTGTTAATAAAAAAAACTGTGGTGTCAGAGGTGCAGGAGCACAGGAGGAACCTAGTATCAATGTGGCTAGACTACAAGAAATTTTTGACTTTGTTCCCCACTCATGGATGCTAGAAGCCCTTCAACTTGCTAAAGTTCCAGTGAGAATAGTCAAAGCCATAGCCGACCTGATTCATCGTGGGTCACCATTTTGAAATTAAACACAAAGAGTGGCTGTATAATCACTGATAGAATACAGTATCACAGAGGCATATTCCAAGGGGACAGCCTCTCTGTGATGTTGTTTATACTTTCTGTAAATCCTTTGTCATTCATGTTAAGAAAGTCTGAAGGATATCTCACTGGTTCACAAGCAAACGAAAATACCAAAAGTACCCACTGCTCGAGATGAAAAAGAGCCTTGACCTGGTTACAACATTCTCAAAGGATATAGGCTGGAGTTTGGTCAGGATTAATTTTGTTATATGGTTGTGAAAAGGTGGGGAAACTGTAAACCAAACTAGTAACATCTCCATCAATGACTTGACTGTTTCCTTTGTATCTAATGAGGAATGCTGCATGTATCTAGGGATGGATGAAAAGATATCTTACAATGTCACCTGTAATAAAACGCATGGCACTCAAGAATATTACAACCGAATAAAGAAACTTTGGACCTCGGAATTCTCTGCATTCAATAAAACAGTGACCTACAATATATTTGCAGTGCCAGTATTCTTACCAACATTTGCATTTAGGTTGCTTGATTGGACGCTTGATAAGATCCGAGCTATTGATGTGAAAACCCAGAAAATACTAACTAGCACACAATTTCTCCATAAACAGTGATGTAGATCGTCTCTACCTAAAACGAACACAAGGCGGCAGAGGTTTAACATCAATCCAAAGTGCCTTTGAATGTCGTATCATATCCCTTCGGAAACATCTTTTAGCCACCAAGTGTTGAAATGCATCCCATGACCAACTTTTCATACATGAGGCTGATAACATCATAAGACTTGGAAGGCAACTCCTTGAACAGCATTCCCTGTCTGATAACCTTAAATATATGCCCAAAGAAGTCGCACGACTCTACCGCAACGTATCTTCAGATGACAGGATAAGCATATATGAGCAGAAGATTGTGCATGGATGTGTTAGTAGAATGTTCCGCGATGACAGTAACATGGATCATGAAAGCCGTTTATCATGGATCAACAACCGGATTACTACCTTCCACTTTGAAGGGTATGCGTTTTCAATCCAGGAATAGGAAATATCAATCAAATACCTGATGCACAAAAGATACAGAAGTGCAGGAAAAGCAGTAAAGTGTGAGAACCGATGCAGACTTTGTGGAATTGACATCGAATATATCAATCATATCATACGCAGTTGTCCAAAAATGTTATCACAGTATTAACTACCGATGAGACATGATGTAGCTAGGACACAATATAACGAGCTCCGTCGAAAGGATAACCCCGAGGACAAAGAAATAAGAACCTACAGTATGGTGGAAGCCAAAGCCACTCAAAATAAAAAGCAGTACTGGTGGAATGCCCCAGTGAAAACGCAAATAAAATGTAAACACAACAGACCTGTTATAATGATTTGGAATAGAGAAGAGAAACTATATACAATTGTGGAAATCAGCTGCTCAGCGAATGTTAACATGAAGCTGGAGATCAGTGAAAAGGAGAATATCCACGATGAACTATTGAGAAATCTGCAGTTACTCTATCCAGATTACAAGTTCACGTCTTAATTGAGGCACTGGGATATACAACACGATGCCTAAATACCAATCTTGAGAATGTTAGGCTTCTGAAAACCAGAAAGGAGAAACCTGATTCGAATACTACAGATCCAATCCATCACTGCAACTGTACATATAAGTATATATCAGCATGTCTACATATGCAAATATATGCATGAGAAGACATACATGAAACAAAATATACAAATCTGCACGTATACATACATACATACATACATACATACATACATACATACATACATACACACATAGATACATACATGCATACATACAAACATACATGTGTACACTTAACGCTGTTCACAGGTAGATTCAGCACGACACAGAATGTAACAAGGATGATATAATTGTACAATTATATTTTAGTATAATGGGTGTTATGTCCGTCTGTTCGTTTGTCTGTTTGTTCCCTCTTCACGATCAAACGGCTGGACCAATTGTCACGATGTTTTTCAGGATTACAAAGGAGACAATCAGGAAGGGTTTTAGCAGGAAAAAAAAATGTGCAAAAGTATGATTATTTAGTAGATATTGAGTTTTGTATTAATAAATCACCTTTGATATTTCTTGTTAAAATCCCAGCGACGAAGATTAACTCTGGATTTCCACGCCGTATATTTCGTGAACATACAGGGTTTAGACTTGCGATACTACCCCATTATTTCACATCGTAGATAGGTAGATTTGCTATCTTACTGTAACGGGCGTTATTTCCGTCTCTCCGTCTCTTTCTCTGTTCCCGCTTCACGGCCAGACGGCTGGACCAATGGTTACGATACTTTTCGGGAAGGTTTTTAGCATTAAAAAAAATTCAGAAAGTATAATTATTTCATGGATATCGATTTTTGAATTGATAAACCACCCTCGCATTTTTATTAAAAATATACCGGCCACGAGTAACTCTGGATTTTCATCGTATAGTTCGTGGCTTCATCGTAGTTACGAAGCGGATCGCGAGGACGCTTAATAGCGATAATAAAATGAAAAAAGTGTGTATAAGTATATATATATATAGTGTGTGTGTGTGTGTGTGATTATTTAGTGGTTATTGATGTGTGTCAGTCCCGAGCAGAATTCGAAACGCCTAATCGAAGCGGCTGTTGTTTACAATTTTGTCAATCAAAATAACCTATGGTACTAGAACATCCAGACATTATTTGAATAGAACAGTGAGAAGTAGGTCTTAGTTTGATCTTTTGCAACCCTAAAGATCCCGCTCGCGCATTCACAGCAAAAAGGCACAGGACCAGACTTTAGATAGTGTCGGTGTATATTTACCCACTCCGATGCTTACATGGACAATTATACCTCGCTATGAGTAGAGCAACGGACACCAGTAATTTGAAACTCAGTGTCGACCAAACGGAAATTATCATCTACAAAGAAGTTTTGTAATCATATTGATATTATCGAAAGGAATATTGTTCATAATTTAAATTTGTGAACTTTGAATATATAAAAGTATAAACAAGCGTAAAATACTGTAAACAACTAAAATAAAAGTATAAATAATATTTTTTCTTAATATTTTTTATGTAGTGGTCGAAGGAAGCCCTGGCTATCGTTAGGAGTGGTTCACATAACCATTCATGATACAAAGGCTGGGAGCCTATTTCAGTTCGGGAGTGAATCGTCATCACATGCTACTTAGTCGCAAATACATGTCATATAGCTGCAAGAGCTGTATCACCACCAATAATGTAACATCCCCCAGTAATCAATCAAGTCCATTTACACATTTCTCAATACGTACTGCTGTTGTGACTGTCTTTCCTCATCGTAGATTCGCTAGTTTGTATAATTACATTGTACAATGCATTTTTGCCAACCGAGTGCTAAATGGAATGGAACAACAGTCATACGTTTATGTGTGTGTATATGTGTGTGTGTGTGTGAATGTGACTCTGTGTGTGTGTGTGTGTGTGTGTGTGTGTGTGTGTGTGTGAGAGAGAGAGAGAGAGAGAGAGAGAGAGTCTATGTACGTACATAAATACTCATATGTATATATATTTGTATAACCATGCGATATATATTACATACGCACACGAATGTACATACAAATAAATATAGAAATGTGTGTGCGTGTGTGTGTTTCTCTCTCTCTCTCTCTCTCTCTCTCTCTCTCTCT
>NC_068997.1:37884148-37884801 GCF_001194135.2 Octopus bimaculoides
ATATATATATATATATATATATACACACAAAATTAGGGAATGGAGTAGATAAAATTCAGGCTACATGTGTTTCATAGCTAGCAGAAGCTCGGAAGTAATAATTACCTCGACGAGGGGTAATCCGGTAGCTACTCGTCAGGCCGAAGACAGTTTAATGAAATGAAGTTTACATTGTCGTCGAGGGATCCTCGAATCTCCTGCGACTTAATATGGGATCTCTAGACGACAATGTAAACTTCATTAGATTAAGGTATCTTTGGTCCGACGATTACCCTTCGTTGGGTAATTACTACTACCGAAGTACTGCTGGCTATGAAACATATGTAGCCTGGATTTTATCTACTTCATTCACTCATTTGGGATTTTTATTCGCATACACGACAATCCCAGCTGCTAACAATGAACAATTAAATAACTTTTTTCAACTTATCGAACTTCGAAATGGGAAAAATTTACAATCCTCTCCGTCATTAAATCACTATTGTCCCTGAAGGTTGTTTTTTTATACCTTCTACGGACTGCTAGAAGTTTACTAACTTCCTACACCTCGATCCTTGGATCTTACTTTTACTTATATACATAGTAGTTACGTATATGTATGTATGTATGTATGTATGTATGTATGTATGTATGTATGTATGTATATAGATCGG
>NC_068997.1:37884811-37888563 GCF_001194135.2 Octopus bimaculoides
TATATATATATATAGTAATTATGTGTGTGTGTGTGTGTGTGTGTGTGTGTGTGTGTGCATGTGTGTGTAGTAATTACACAAACGTATCTATACACGCACATACACACACATATATAAATATGTATGTATGCGTGTATATTTGTGTATCTATACATAAAACGTAGTTATTAAATCAGATATAATCTAATTTAGCATCACAGAAGTTAGGCTTTATTGGCGGGTTCTGGTATACATAATATATTTGATAAAATATACAGCATTATACGTTTCCCTATGAATATCGAATCAGATTACGTCTGGTTTAGATATGTAATTGCAAAACTATTCTACTCTCATTTTCGAACTTTATAGTACTTCATAAAATTCAAATATTACCTGATCATAAAGTATTTTCCTCATCTTATATTAAGGCATATTTTTATACATTTGTAATCATTTTCCAGGTTGGGGTTCAATTTAAATTAATTCTAAACTTTTGTTTTCACTTTTCGTTATATTTTGTTAGAATTAAATAAAACTAAACAGTATTAAAAAGGTGACAGCCATTTTCTCCTTTTAGTTTGAACCAAATAGACACCATATTTATAAGGGAGAGAAAGTATTTTGTGATGTTTATTCTGTGTCTATTGGACATTTACGTCGTAGGTGACGTGAAATACTATCTTTAAACAATAACCTATTACAACAGAAATGACTGAGAACCCGCCTCAACAGCTCACAGTATTTCGTTACGTCGATTGATGTTCTACGTTCAAATTCGATGAGATTGGTTTTAAGTTTCATCCTTTTATGAACATGTACCTTCTCAACACGTACTTGGTCTTGTGTTAAAATTAATTATCAATATTAACCCTCTATAATGGAAATATTGCTCCTACATCAGAAATGAGCGTAACGAAAATTCAATTACCGCTGAGTCCGGTTCAGTTTGGGCAGGCCTGATTATAGAAACGTAGAAAATGAAATATTTTTTTTTCTAAACAATCTCCTTTCTGAAAGTCTTTCATTATCTTATACTGATGTTTTTATTGCAGTTCGATGAACGAAACTTTTAAAAATTTAAATAAATCTTTGAATTTCCTGTTGATAATGAATAATGTTGAGGATGATAATACCATTGAATTTCTTTTGGAATATAATCATATTTCTTGAACGATGTATTTCGTTCATGTCGGAGTGAGAACAAAGTAACTTATATTGGTTTGGATAATTGAGACGCCAGTTACTTATTGTGAATGACATTTAAAGGTTAATCATTGCTAAACAATAACACTAATATTTATGAGATATCACTCTATGAAATTATTTCACGTTGGTGTGGGGTAGTGTAATGGGATGTTTTCAAATCAAGTGTTACAGAAGTAAATCGCTAAACGATTATGTCATTTTCCAGGTAATCGATTAAAGTTTGTCTTATACAACTCCATTAAAAATACATCAAATTTTACTCTCATTGTAGTGTGTTTGAGTCTTATTCTATACGATGAAATTTAATAAGCGACATTTTGTTTAAAAGAACATAACAGTCTAATATTTAGTTAATTAATTATACAAACTGGAATTTGAAAGGTAAGAAATCAATTTAGTATTGAATATATAAAAGTGTGTCACCAGTAATTTTATAATTTATGAGATTTAATAAAAAATTTTCGTCAATTTGTTTGTGGCGATCTCATATTATAAAAAATTAAAACAATAAAAATGTTACCTCATATAATAATAGAAAATCTTTTCGTAAGAAAAATCCACTTAATCCAGCGTAGGATCCTGTTTAAGATTGTCAGTGGGTTCGCAAAAATTTTAAGAATCCTCAAAAGTAAACACGATTACCAGGAAAAATGCGCGCTGGAGATAAACGAAGATAGGATTGGTCGTTAGGCGTGTGTTCCACTACTAAATACCTTTTTTATGATGATACATAAACGGGTAGACGGTAACAAAACCCGTCGAAAAATATTTCAATTTGGCAATATAAAAGCTTCAGTCAAGGGTATAAGCAAAACAAAGAGATCACACCAACAAGTATCACATGTCGATGTGTATGGAAATAAGGTCATTACTGCAGTCGATATATGTAATAGAAAACGCTACTGATTTTGGAGTAGGGGGAGGTGGCTTGTAAAGCTATAACAATTACATTCAGAAACACACATTGAAAGTTGTTTGCGTCGGTGTATAAACATATGTACACACACACACACACACACACTTACGGTGTGTGTGTGTGTGCGTGCGTGTGTGTGTGTGCGTGCGTGCGTGTGTGTGTGTCTGTGTACGCGTTTGTGTGTTTGTGTGTGTCTGTGTATGTTTATGCGTTTGTGTGTGTACTACCGCTAACATGCTACCTTAAAGATAGTGGTTTCCTAATGACAAGTGGGTTCTGATATACAGATTATACATATACAGGGTGCGATGGGTAAATTGTCAACATTTCATATTATTTATTTCGCACATGCGCATTGTTTGTATTTGATTTTGCCGACTACACAGTATGTTAGGGTCAGTTGGGCACCGTCTATGAGAAAAACAGCACCATGACACAATTCATTCTGCCAGAAATTTAGAAACGACATGCTGTACTACTTGGCATTCGCGCCGAAAGCTCCAATACAAACATTTCAGAGTGTTTGTGTGTCAATCTGAGGACAGTGCAATCTGAGGACAGTGCAATCTGAGGACAGTGCAATCTGAGGAAAGTGCAATCTGAGGACAGTGCAATCTGAGGATAGTGCAATCTGAGGACAGTGCAATCTGAGGACAGCGCAATCTGAGGACAGCGCAATCTGAGGACAGTGCAATCTGAGGACAGTGCAATCTGAGGACAGTGCAATCTGAGGAAAGTGCAATCTGAGGACAGTGCAATCTGAGGACAGTGCAATCTGAGGACAGTGCAATCTGAGGATAGTGCAATCTGAGGACAGTGCAATCTGAGGACAGTGCAATCTGAGGACAGTGCAATCTGAGGATAGTGCAATCTGAGGACAGTGCAATCTGAGGATAGTGCAATCTGAGGACAGTGCAATCTGAGGACAGTGCAATCTGAGGATAGTGCAATCTGAGGATAGTGCAATCTGAGGATAGTGCAATCTGAGGACAGTGCAATCTGAGGATAGTGCAATCTGAGGACAGTGCAATCTGAGGACAGTGCAATCTGAGGACATGTACCAAGAGTGATAAAAATCGAACATCCTGTCAACATCGTGGTGTTTGAAATGATCACTAGAGATGGCGACTTTATGCCTCCATTCATCTTCCCACACGGCTTCAGATTCAACATGGAGGCCTACATCAAGTGCTTGGAGGAGGCATGCTTCCCTGGGTCAAGAGGGTGGCTGCTACAAGGCTCTTCACCATGCCGCACAAGCAAGACAACCCAGTCATGGCTGTCAGACAATTTCTGTGACCACATCACCCCCAATATCTGACCACGTAACTCCCCAGAATGCAACCCCCTTGATTACAGTTGATACAGTTGAGCGAGAGACCAACAAAACTCCTTGTAACAACAAAGATGAACTAAAGGCAATTTATTTAGCAGCATTCACCAACCTAAACAAGTGTTCAAAAGAGTTGCAGGAGATTCCAAAGTCGCCCGGAGGCCGTGGTAAAAGCCAATGGCGATTTTATTGAATAAATTTTCTCTTTAGTATTTCAAGATATCTATGTAATTTTGGCAAATATATCTGTTAAAATGAGATGTCAGTGTTGTTTTCATTTTTGAGTAATTGAGTAATTTAGACGACAGTTTATTC
>NC_068997.1:37888766-37894915 GCF_001194135.2 Octopus bimaculoides
ATATATATACATTTCCAACTTCTCTTGGAAGCAGCTTTTCCATACCACGACACCCTGGTCACCAGTGGATTTAATGATAAAATTAGTTACACACGACCTTAACCTTACATAGAGAAAACACCACCGGAAAGTTTTATATTTCACTTCATCTTTCCTTTAGCATAAAAACTTGTGAAGGTAGGATCTTTCATAACCTAGTCGATAAACACTACCCTGCATAGCATAAATGCATAAAAGTATTTTGCAGATATATCTTATGTATTTCTTTCAACTGTGTACCTAGTATCAAGAAAAATTAGTAAGTAAGCCCATACCCTACACAAAGGGAGGTTACTCATAGAGACAACACCGCATGTTCACTAAACGGCCAATGCAACACGAAGGCCGCTGTATATGGGGATAGATGACGTCAAAGGATCCTAGTAGGCAGACCAGGGTGTAGTAATATGTGGGCACGATAGAAAGTCCCTTCAGACTCAGATCTAATAAAAACGAGTCTTGTAATATTCAAGAGAGATAAAATGCCACCGCTCTAGCAAGGCACATGTGGTCTCTGAATGGGTTACTGCATCAAATAGAGAGTAGTGGAGAGGTGAAAAACCTTACATCACTAGCAATGAGAGCTGGAGGCTTTGCTTTGTGAAAAAAAGAATTATACTAAAAACCTCTCTGCACTCGGATACCTATCTAAAATATAAAAGCAAAACATACCAATTTTGCTGTTGAGTGCAGATACGCTCTTGGATACTGGTGGACCGTAACATAAATATAAATGATAGGGCTCCCACCATCTGTACTTTTCATCACTACAACTGAGGGTTAAGCATAAGGTTTGCCAAACCTTATACTAAGGCAGTGATCAGACGGTGATAGCACTGTCTGATCCCTAGCCAATAAGCACAAGAAAGCAATTCTTCTGTAGATTTCTCCCACAGTTCTTGTCGTCCGATATTTTACGACACCCCAAAATCGACGTGACACTTTCAGACCTCCAGTAGCAAAATACCGTCCCCAAATAAGTCCTACAACCTCTGTGATGATTAGCAAAACTGGGTTTTCCCAAACTCGTGTGCGCGAAGCTTATTGTTAAAATTGGAAACTGAATATGCATAAATATACATACATATTTATGTGTATGTATATATATGTATATATAACACACACACACACACACACACACACACACACATATATATATATATATATATATATATATATATATATATATATATATATATATATATATATATATATATATATATATATATATACATACATGCGCGCACACGCACATACACATATTAGTTACAGGATTCATTAGAATCTAAGCGTATCAACAAGTAGGACGCCTGGACTGGTTGGGTACCATAGCACTGAATTTGCAGTAAGGTAGAACAACCACTAGGTGTCAACTTTTGTAGTACACTGCAGGTGTGTAGCGTATGTATAAATGAACACAGTCTTGCGTGTGAGTTTTCTCTGAGGCTCATTAGGCAAGTTACGTCTAGAGACTTGTAATGGTGGTCATGTATATAAGTTTCTTGTTATAGGCTGGAGGTCCATGTATTAGCGGAGAAAGGGAAAAGGAGGGAAGAAAATCAATGAGGGAAGGAAAGAAAAAGAAGAGGTAAGAAGAGAGGGCATTAAAAGGGAAATAAGATACGCACAGGTATTAATTTAATAAAATAATTCAATCGAAATACATATAATTAAATAGTAAATATGTAAAGCGAATAGGAGACAATGAAATGAGACAATATAGAGAGAGAATGTCGTGAAAATGATAGCGTACGAGTACTGTGGAGAGGGAATTTGGAAGATGTATAACTAAAAGACATTTAAAAAACGAACTGAAATGCAAATGGGTTGAAATAAATAATAGATAAATGAATATATGATAATAGCATTAACTGAAGAATGTTGATTGAAAACACACTTGTGACCTTTAATTGCTGTTCATTGGCGGCGTCGGTTGCAGAGTAATTAAGGTAGTAAGAGGCTCTAAGGAGAGCTGAACAATAAAAAGCCTTCAGCGAAGTGGCCCTTTCATGCAAGTGTTTCGATTCTTAATTGCTCCACTCTATGAGAACACGGCCACATCCAAGTTATGAGTATTGGATACCACCATGCTGTCACATTATGTACTACTCTTTGTATTTTAACTTGCATCTTTCTAGATAGTAAAGGTGCTCCAAAGCTAATGAGTAAGGACGGGCCATACGTCATTCGAGCTGAAAATTGTTTGGAGCGCATTCTTCTAGGTTGTTCGTTGTCCATATTGACTATACTGTACTACTATCTAGATTCTCTTAGCATTCTCTTCCGTTTGGCTTCCTGTATTACTATATGCATCATTTTGCTTTTGATCGCCATTCATTGAGTTTAGTCTGTGCCTGCTGGTCCGTGTGAGTCCCGATATTTTCCTAATATTGAAGGTATTCTTTATCCACCACTTCCTTTACCTTCCATTTTCTGCCAATTCTCAACTCAAGATGATTGGTTTCACAATCCTATGTTCGAAATCTTGAAGCATTTACAGGGTCCTTGCTTTTCCACCCTTGTACTCTTTCAAGATGGACTTTAAAAGTAGTTTCAGCTTTACAATAGTAAACGACATCAGTGAGACAATGAAGGGTAACAAAACTACTTCCTTGAGTATTTATTAATCTCGGCCTACACCATTTCTGGTGTGCTAGTGCTTATACAGTATTCCAGCAAAAGAGAGAACTTTGATGTTAGCATGAACTGCAAGCAGTAAACTTTGTAGTTGCTAGACAGGTTCAATAGTTCTGTAGCTTAGCTCAAAAGCTCTGCCCTCCCGTTTGCTTCACTTCATTTCATGGGAACTCATCAGGCACTGGCCTCTTTCGTAGTGAGAGGCTTCGTAACTTCTTAGTAGCTCATTCTGCATGATCGGATTATTGCATGTCTCATTTTCACTTTTTGAAAGTACTGCAGTGTCGTCCATAAAGCCTCTTAGAGGTGGGATTCAATATCTATTCCCAGGTCTGCTATACATCAGCCACTCATCACTGCCTCCAAGTTGATTTCCACTGCCAGAATGAAGAATATTGGAAAAATGGTGCAACCCACCGCTATGCCAACTTTCGTGAAATTCCCTGTGAAGAAACGCATCCATGAAACGAAGCCATAAAAGTACTTCAACATTTCTTGGATATTCTTTGAGATGGGACATCACACATTGCAAGAACTGATCCATAACCTTTTGCAAGATTCGAATCGCGACATCGAGGTCGTTCTTCTATGCTCTACTCTGTAGATTGCTTACAAGGTATGCTCTATGTCTCCAAACACACTTGGATACCTCATTTCTAGATTGACACATCCTAATGTTTATTAGTTGCTACTACAACGGGGAAGACGATTTTTCCTCTCAACATCCAGAAGTGGTATTGGTCTGAAATGTTTCATCTCACATGAATTCTTTATTTTAAGAATATACACTCTGGCAGCTGTCATACATTGGTTATTGACTTCTTTCAAGCTGACCTTAATAAGCTTTGGAGCAACCCAAGAACGTTGGGACATCCTTTATACAGCAGAGAAGGAATTCCGATTGACCCAGGTGTTGATTTGATTCTGGTTTTCTAAACTAATTGTTTTACTTCATTCGGTGTTGGTGGTTTGTGATTGAACATTTCTTCTGACATTAATGCTTACACCAGACTCAAGATCTCAAGTGGCACCCCACGAAGCCAGTAGGAATAAGTTTTCTTGTGATGCTGTCCAAGAGATTTTTTTGTCCATTGTGAGTGTTCCGGATTTTGGTTGCTCGAATTGTTTCTTGGCAAACTGAAATGGAATTTTGAAGACATCTTGGATCTTCATTTTACTCCTCTTCTTTCTCACAGATTCTACGTTTCTGAGGGCACCGTGACTTGATTTAAGTTTTCTCAAAACTTCTCTAGACCCTGAGTTTCAGAATCTGTGAATTGGGATCGCTTTTCTTCTTCTGGATGTAATTCATCTCTTATTCACACCTAGATTGCTGAGGAGGTGTTTTCAGACTTGGAAACTTTACCCCCACAACAGGCTGCAGAAGCATTACCACCAAATACGTCTAGTTTGTGTTGCAGGGTGCGCCTTTCTTTTAACTCATTCATCTTAGGAACTATCATTTCATTTAATCTCTCCAGTTGAGCTTCTGGAATTTGGCGTCAAAATCATGTGCAAATGTCTGATCTAGATGAACAGCATGGGACTGTGGTGTGAGTCCTAATCTTGGTTTTCTGACATCTTATCAGCTGGTACAGAGCGTTGCTGCTCATTCATTAGAGTCTTCATACAGTCCTTTTTCATCCTATTGCTCTTCATGCCGTGCCACATTCAGAAGAGAGTTTCATTCCAAAGACACTGGACTACCATTTGTTCTTCATACATTTGAGATTGCAAAGAATTTGATGAATTCCTTTTTTTTTTGAGAAAAAGCTTGTAAAGTTAGAAGACTAAACTTACATCATATGGATAAAACCTAGTTATATTAAGAATCAAAAGAGGGAAAAGTAACATTTAGATAAAGAAAAACAAAGACCAACCATCGATTATTTATGGAAAATCTCGAGCTGTAACGAGTTTCTTTAGTGACAATAGTTTATTATTTTAGTAAGTACATAAAACGGAATTTAGCCTAAAAGTATGAAGTAATATTCATGACGATGGGGGAAAGTCAACAGTCTAGAAGGTGTAGAATTATCATCAAAGAAAATCATGAAAAGGATTGATGTTAGTAGAGTTGAATGAATTCATGGAATAAATGAAGTAAGGCTTTACACAGGAGTTCCACCGAAAACTTAAAACTGTTGCTGCGCTACTGAATGGAAGGCGTTTAAATTAGCAATTGCTTGTAGGAAATAGAATTTACAGAGGCTAATTTACAGAGAAAACAACTCACAATGCAAATAGCATTCCACCTCAAGAGTCGGTTTCAAATTTTGGCGCAAGGCCAGCAATTTCGTGGAAATGAGTAAGTCATTTTAATATGTACTCAACTCGTACGTATTTTATCGACCTCGAAAGGTGAACAGCAACATCAACCCCAATGAAATTTGAACTCAGAATGCAAAGTCAGAAAAAATTCCGATAAGCATTTTGTCCAGCGTGATAACGATTCTGCTGAGCCACCGCCTTCATCTCAAGTGTGATATTGACCGGCACAACGGTAGGCTAGAGTTAATCAACAGTGGAAGTTGCATATACACAGATAAAGTAGCGTGGATGCTATAGGACTAATGTTAGTTTAGGTGAGAATATTTGATTTAGTTAGGATATACTTGCAAGTAGACAGAGGAGTATAAATAGGAAAAAAGCCTAAGAAAGACGAAAGAAAATGGAATGGAAAAAGATGTTTGTATTCCCGTTCACCTCTCTCGCAGTTCGTGAGAGAGGAGAACAGAAATACAGACGCCGATGAAAGAAGGCACTGGCTAAGGAAAATTTACATGAATCAAGGAACAGAAGCGCTTTTTTGTGCTGCGCAGAAACAAACACTTAGAACAAGTTGCACCAAATGCAGGGATGATAATACAGAAGAATGTGACAAGTGCAGAGTTTGCAGTGATAAAGGTGAGACTGAATGGCATATTGTGAATGAGTGCGCAAAGGTGTCCCCTCTCTCAAATACAAAAGAAGATACAATAATGTCGCAAGACTGATCCATTGGAAGGTGTATAACAAGTATGGATTGGATGGAGTAAATACGTATTATGGACAAATTCCAGAACTAGACTCGAAAAGGACAAAATAAAGAAACTGAAACTTAATGATTATATGTGATCATGAAATTGAACTTCGAAAGCCAAATGTAATGGTTGTGGAATAAAGAGGACACATCTGTTTAATCATGACAAAGTAATGAAATAGAAAAGAAAAAAAAGAAGCAGGAATAATAATAATAATAATAATAATAATAATAATAATAATAATAATAATAATAATAATAATAATAATAATAATAATATATTCACTGGGTAATATGCAAAAACCTGGACTTGCCCCAATATAAAAACTGGTGGGAACACAAACCACCCCCAGTACTTGAAAATGATCACATCGCACTCCTCTGGAACTTCACCATTCAAACTGACAGAAAGATAGACGCAAATAGGCCAGACATCATACTGAAAGACTTC
>NC_068997.1:37895591-37898236 GCF_001194135.2 Octopus bimaculoides
CTTTCACTTCTCAGAATGTATGAGGAGAAATATGTTTGCGGGTTATTAACATCATGCCCTGGAAGAATGAATAAGATGACAGGAGAATATCACCAAATTTATACAAAACTGTTTGAATGAATATTCTTCTTTCTCTTTCCTTTTTTTCTGTCGTCTTCCTTTTTCTATTTTTTTTTCTGTCTTTTTCTTTCCGCCTGTTATAAAATTGTAACTTAAAAACTGATGATGTCATTCCATCAACGTGTGGACGCTGGTTGCTCTCGTTCATACTTTACGTTTAAATTTCTGTAAATTTGAATTTTTATCATTTCTTATTTTGAACTTGACAAAGACACACTTACTGTTGAAATATTGTTTAACTAATAAAATATCTTACAATCGAATCGCGCTCTTCGTCTTGACTAATAATAATAATAATAATAATAATAATAATAATAATAATAATAATAATAATAATAATAATAACACCACGATGTTTAACATATGAGAGCGATAAAACACTGCTTCGAAATCTATCCAAAATCATCGGGAATAAAAACAACAAATGGAGCCTAAAATAACTGACAAAGTGTTGGACTATATCCGAGTAACTAATACACATTTCTATTTTCCGAATGAAATTATGTATTTTAACTATGTATCATCTCTGCCACGACAAGATCCCCAACTCCTGAATAAAATACCTAACAGGAACACATAAAAAGCTGGCTGAGAAATTTAATGAAACGCCAGTAGAGCCAGAGATAATGCCTGACTGGCTCACGGAAGGGGAACTATCCTAATTCCCAAATCCACTGAAACGGCAATCGCATAAAATAGAGACTGATAACTTGCCTCACGACATTTTTACAAAGCCTTTACTGCAATAATATCGTAGAGAATGAGCAAACATCTGGAAGAAAACAATCTGTTTCCAGAAGACCAGAACGGATGCTACAAGAGCTCATACGGATGTAAAGATCAGCTACTGATTAATAAAGCCATACCTGAAGGCAGCTCTAGAAAGAAGGGCGTAAGTATGGCCTGGATCGATTATCGAAAGGCTTTTGATAATATTCCCCACACACGGATCCTAGAAACAATATCCATGAACAAGGTAGCACCAATATTCATAAAATATATAAAACATTCCATGAATGAATGGCAGACTGAGCTACAGCTCCAGACAAAGAGGGACTCATAAAAACAAAAGCCATCCCCATCAGAAGAGGAATATACCAAGAAGATACGCTCTCTCTCCGCCCCTTTCCTGCTTTGCACCTTTATCTGACATGCTAAACAGAACTGGGTGGGGATGCAACTATTACGGCAAAACAATCAGCCACCTTTTATATATGGATGATCTAAAACTGTACGCTACAAATGATAAACAGTTGGAAACATTACTATAGACAGTACATGGATTTACCAAAGAGATAGACATTAAATTTGGCTTAGAAAAATGTGCCAAAGCAACCTTGAAAAGAGGGAAAGTAGTTAAGAATAGCAACATCACACTAGATAAAGGAAAGGAAATAAGAGAATGAGACAAAAGCCAGACATACAAATACTTGTAAATCAATGAACTAGATACGATACAACACACACAAATGAAAGAGAAGGTAAGAAAAGAATACTATAGACGAGTAAGATTAATATTGAAAACAGAGACGAATGCGAAAAACAAGATAATAGGTATCAACACATTAGCCGTCCCAGTTATGAGTTACAGGTACAATATTCTTAACTGGACTCTGAATAAACTAATCAAAATAGAGAAAAAAAAAAATAATAATGACAGGATTTCGGATGCACCACATGAAAGATCCTACCTTCACAAGTTTATATATACAACGTATCGAAGGTGTTAGAGGCCTTACACGGCTAGAAAATTATTACAAAATAACCACTATAGGACTACAGAAATACCTACTTCAGAAGCAAGGAAAAAAATAGAAATAGCCGCAAAACACGAACAAAACAAAAAACTGTTTTCAGTCTTTAAGGAAGCTGACAAATTCAAAACAGAAGTCATAGTACCTAACAACTATGAAGAAAAAGGAGAAACAACAAACGCTGTAAAACAAATGAAATCCAAGCTAAAGCTGGAACAACAATGAATAATGATAAAACGATGCCCCTTCATGGAAAATATTGGGTTAAGCTAAACAAAAAAGAAATAGACAAAGCAAAATCCCAACAATGGCTGAGAAGCTCAGGCCTCAAAGCAGAGACTTAAGGATTTTTAATTGCAGCACAAGGTCAAAGCCTTCCCGCCAAAAATTACCAAAAACATGTAATGAAAAGAAATACAACTGACTGCAGAATATGTGGAGATGGACAAGAAACAATAAATCATATTGTCTCTGGCTGCCCAATCCTACATAAGAAGGAATATATTCGCAGATACGACAGAGTAGGGATCAATATATACTGGAATCTATGGAATAACAACAGAATAAAGATGGTATAGGTACACACTAGAAAAGGTCATAGAAAATGAGAAAGTAACCATGCTCTGTGATATACCAATACAGACAGATAGAGAAATTTAAGCCAATATGCCAGATATAGCTATCAGTGATTACCAAGAAGAAAAATGCTTTCTAATCGATGTATCAACACCAACAGATGACAGTGTTTCTCTAAAAGAAACGGAGAAACTT
>NC_068997.1:37898246-37899681 GCF_001194135.2 Octopus bimaculoides
AAACAATAAATCATATTGTCTCTGGCTGCCCAATCCTACATAAGAAGGAATATATTCGCAGATACGACAGAGTAGGGATCAATATATACTGGAATCTATGGAATAACAACAGAATAAAGATGGTATAGGTACACACTAGAAAAGGTCATAGAAAATGAGAAAGTAACCATGCTCTGTGATATACCAATACAGACAGATAGAGAAATTTAAGCCAATATGCCAGATATAGCTATCAGTGATTACCAAGAAGAAAAATGCTTTCTAATCGATGTATCAACACCAACAGATGACAGTGTTTCTCTAAAAGAAACGGAGAAACTTTCAAAATACAAAGATCTAGAAATAGAGGCAACTCGAATGTGAAGTCTAAAAATAGAAACAATTTCTATTACAGTAGGCACACTAGGTATGATAAAAAATATTCAGATAAATGCATAACAAAAATAGTGGGACTAACAAGAATATATAACATACATAATATAACACTACTAGGCACCACATTCATCTTACTTAAAACATTTTCAATACAGTAACAACATCTCAACAAAGCACAGCACGTACTCAAGGCACACAGAGCTGAGCTTGGTACTGCAGTGAAAGCACATGATAAAAATAAGACTACTGAATAACAACAACAATAATAATGATAATAATAATAATGATAATGATAATAAAAACATCCTTAAACAACCCTTATTCAATGACCTTTTGAGCGAGGAAAAGTCTAACTGTGAGCACCACTTGCAAGGTCTTGCGCTGTTGATATGAGTTCACCGCGCACATATGGTTGTGATGCATGTACCTGCTGTAACATTATCAAACCGGTAGTCATGATGGATGTACTGAGCTTCGTATATTTGATCCAAGTGTCACTATGATGGTATGCACAGCTCTCTCACTCAATAATAATAATAATAATAATAATAATAACAACTGTAGAATATGTGGAGATGGACAAGAAACAATAAATCATATTATTTCTGGCTGCCCATTCCTGGTTAAGAAGGAATATATTCACAGATACGACAGAGCTAGGACCTATATACACTGGAAGCTATGCCAACACTATGGGATAACAACAGAAAAAAGATGGTGTAAACACACGCCAAAAAAGGTCACAGAAAATGAGAAAGCAACCATACTCTGGGATATGCCAATACACACAGATAGAGAAATTAAGGCCAATAGACCAGATATAGTTGTCAAAGATCATGAAGAAAAAAAAATGCTTTCTAATTGATGTATCAATACCAGCAGATGACAACGTTTCCCTAAAAGAAATGGAAAAACTTTCAAAATACAAAGACCTGGAAATAGAGGTAACTCGAATGTGGAATCTAAAAACAGAAACAATTCCTATCATAGTAGGTGCCTTAGGTATAATAAATAAATATTCAGACAAATACATAACAAAAACACCAGGACTTACAAATAT
>NC_068997.1:37900205-37900971 GCF_001194135.2 Octopus bimaculoides
TGTTTTCCGTACACCTAGGGCAGAGAAACGTTGTATGCATTCCCAATTTACACACGCAAATTCATAGGTAAAACATGTATTTAAGAAGAAAAAAAAATCATGAATGGATGTTGTTTTCACAGCGATAATGCTCTTCTTAGTACATGAGTCGTTCCAGTTAGCACGATTTTTTGCACCTCCTGTAGAGATGGTAAGCCTGGTATCATTTTCAAATAGATTTCAAATAGATTTCAGTACCTTATTATTATTATTATTATTATTATCACTGATTTTATTGTTTTTATGGGTAGTAGCAGCAGTGGTTGCAGCAACAGCAATAGCAGTAGGGGTGGAGTAGTGGTAAGGGTGATAGTTGGGCCTCAGATTCTTGTGCTATCATAATAGTAATAGTTGTATTATTATTGTAGTATTAATAGTATTTAGCAGTAACAGCTGCAGCATATTATTATTATTTTTATTTTTATTTTTATCATTATCACCATCACCACCACAACCATTGTTTGAGGAACTAGTTGGGTAGCAGTTTGGTAAATAGATCATATTCTACAGGTCTGTAAATAGATTCGGCAAATGGTGGGGAGATCAGCCATAGAAACAAAGGAATTTTCGAACCCTTTGGTCAAATGTGTTTACTACTACCAGTGGCTGCTGACCACTGAGAGCGCTGCCTTGAAAAGAAGCAATTCAACCTGTTCTATTTGTAATTACTGATAGAAAAAACAATAATAATGACACACACACACACACACACACACACACACACACA
>NC_068997.1:37901380-37914983 GCF_001194135.2 Octopus bimaculoides
CAATGAAAGGTGTGTTTTCGTATTTGGGGAATATATTAAAGTTTTCTTGAGATGGTCGTTTGTCTGTCCAGTTGGAGAATACAGTAGGACTTCTGTAATGCAAAGGATGTTTACTTTTTCGAATACTCAAGGAGAGTCAAAAAGAAAAGAAAACAAGTTGCAGACAGTAAAGTTTTAAGATTAACTAAATATGTTCTTTTGTATGACCGCACAAAGAGAAATTGTAGTGTTCTTAGAATAAAAAGGAGGATGGTGTTTACATTTTCGAATACTCAGTGAAAAAGGAAAGGATAGAGTAGTTGTAGATGTTAAAGGTTTTTTTTTTTAAAGCTGATCGTTTGTGTGTTCGAAAGCTGTAGGTATGTAAGTTTCCTAACTTATTTTATTTTGAGGGAGATTTAGAATATTCACAGGAAGTTGTAGATATTCCAGTCTTTGGGAATAGTAGGAGGAAGAGACGTTTACCTCGTCGGATTTTTGAATTTCTGAATTTCTTTTTCTTTTTCTTTTGGAATTTTTCTCTTTTTTCTTAAAAGTTTTGCTGTGGTTTACAGTTGTAGTTGTGCAGTAAGTAT
Organism: Octopus bimaculoides; assembly: GCF_001194135.2. NCBI lineage: Eukaryota > Metazoa > Mollusca > Cephalopoda > Octopoda > Octopodidae > Octopus > Octopus bimaculoides. The sequence goes on from NC_068997.1 coordinate 37,901,956, forward strand.
ATATTGGCTGGTGTTTACTTCCTTAATTTTTTTTTTATCGTGCATTAAATTGTGTTGTTACAATAAAAAGCATGTTTACATATTCTGTTAAGGAAGAAGGGAAGACAAAATATTCACACAAAATTGGATTGAAGATATTAAAGTTTCAAAATTTTTGGAGGTTTCTATGGCTGATCTCCCCACCATAGCTGTAGATATGTAAGTTTCTTAACTTATTTTGAGGGAAATTCAAAATACTTACAGAAAACTGAAGAAAACGTCCAGCCGCTGTCACGTCCAAACCTTAGAGCATAAAAATAATAATACGTGGCACAAATAGGGGCTGCAATAAGGGTGGAGCACTTGCAGAAAACAGCACTGATTGGAACCGCTCGAATACTCCGCTCGAAAAATAAGAGGTGTTACCTTAGTTCACTGGTAGTGAACAGCTGACACTGTAATACATCTCCAGCGTTAGGAGCTGTGCAATAATAATAATAATAATAATACTAATAATAATAATAATAATAATAATAATAATAATAAGAGAAGCAATTCTTCCGAACGTTAGAAGGTGACAATGGGGAAAATCTTGCTCCTGATGCAAATCAAGCCAAGGAATTCTGAAGCGGATTATGGGGAAATAATGTGGTGCATAAAAGGGATGCAATGTGGCTAGGAACTATCAAGACAGAATTACAAGGCGGAAAGAAACACAGGAATATTATCATAAGTATGGGTGACGTGAAAGAACAAGTGGGCAAAGCGCCTAACTTCAAAGCCCCCGGGCACGAAGGGATTCATGGCTTTTGACTGAAGGGATGCTACGTGGTGCATGGAAGACTAGCAGCCCAATTGAATGAGTGTGTCCAGAAACGTACAGTCCCCGCGTGGTTGGTGGCTAGGAGGACAATACTTATAATGGAAGATAAAAGAAAGGGGAATATTGTGGAAAACGACTGTCCCATACCATATCGAAACATAATTTGGAGTGTGTGCGGCAAAGATATATACTTTCCTGGCACAGGAAAAAATACTACCAAGGTAACAAAAAGGATGTAGGAAGAATTCTCAGAGTACCAAGGATCACCTGGTCATCGATAAAACACTTTTGAGGCATTATAAAAAACATCATATAAACATGTCTATGGCTTGGATTGGCTTTAAGAAGGCATATGGTATGAGGCCTCATTCTTGGATCGTTGAATGCCTGCAGATGTTTGGTGTTGCTGACATCACACATTTTCTGATGCATAACATGAAAGGGTAGAAAACCAAATTGTACTCAAGGAATGTATTCCTTGGAGAAGTTAATATTAATAGGGGAATCTTCCAAGGTAACTCGTTTCCTCCGTTCCTATTTGTAATTGCACTAATACCCATAACAATGACACTTAGGAAAGTTAAGATAGGTTACCGATGTGGGAAGAAAAGCCCTTCATTGAACCATCTTCTGTTTATGGATGACCTTAAATTGTTTGGAAAATTTGAAAAACAGATAAATTCCTTAACCAAAACATTCCAGAAGTGTGGTAGGGACATCGGTATGGAATTCGGGGGTTACAAAATTATCAGTACTTAATATGAAAATACGGAAGAAAGCATCCTGCAGAGGATTTCGGTTATCATCGGGAGAGACCAAGGGATTCTGGGCTGAAACAACACCGAAATTGTGCCGCATTGTTTGCCCCTCGCTATGTACTTGGTATCATTTCTGATGCACCTCATCGACGCTTTAATATCTACTTGGGCTATTAAAGCCGCTTTTTTCGTCTCTGCTGAAATGCATCTGAAAAGCACCGTTCTTTTCTCTATTGCTTCATGTGCCTCTGACGGAACAGATAGGTTGGCCCAGGTTTGTTCGTGTTTAATCAGTTTCCATGCCTGAGCCAACATTTTATCTCTGCTTGTGAGGTCCACAGTGAAGCGTTGCTTCCTTTTCGCTGCTGCTGCAGCGAACGTGTTTTTGTTGTTGGTAATATTGTTGCTGCTGCTGCCATTGTTGTTGTTGTAGCTGCTTTTGTTGGTGTTGTTTGTGTTGTTTTTTTTTTTTGCTGTTGATGTTGTCACTTTTGCTATTGTTGTTGTTGTTGTTGCCAGCGCTGCTGCCGCTGCTGTGGCTGTCTCTTTAGTTGTTGTTGCTACTACCACTACTATTGCTGCTGCTGTTGTGACTCATACCGCTGTTGTTACTGCTACCACTGTTGTTACTGCGAAGTGAACTTTCTACTGTTCCACTCTCGTTTTTCTCCTTCCCTTCTGTATTGTTGCCAGTAACGGAGGGAAGGGGAGAGAAATCTTCAGCAGTCACCAGATTTGGAGGAGGAGCAGTTTTCTTTTTTCTCAAATATTTCAAAACGCGCTCCGCCATCTTGTTGAGTTGTATTTTATTAAATTAAATTAAATGCCCGACGAACATATTTGGTAGACCGAATATAGCCCCTCGAGCGACTAAACAACCATAGAAAACCAGTAACAGGTTCCTGGTGTTTCTATTGACAACTTGGATTAAAACGAATAATGCAAAAAAAAACCAAACCGGTATAAATACATGTTTTAAGCTGCACCAACCTGGAGTGTTTGAAAACTTGTCCTATGTATTCCGCAGTGAATAATAATAATAATAATAATAATAATAATAATAATAATAATAGTAATAATAATGGTAAACCTGTTGACCGCTCATGTATTTCTAGGCCACTTTGTATATTTAAACAGTTTACATAGATATAAACGTACAAATACCGTTATAGATAAAGTAGATACATCAACACACACATACATACACACGTAGTAAATAATACTTTTAACAAACATAGTAAATTGTCTTTAATAATTAAATCCAGTGGTTAGAAAGCTCTCAAACATCTCAAGTTGGTGTTTTGCCAATGCTGCTGCTAGTTTTGCGGACACGTGTATAGCAACTGTGCTTTCTGTTCTACGCCACTAGTCTAATTCCTTTCATTTATGGTTACACAAGGGTTACAACTCCGGGAAGATTCATGGATTTCTAGGTTATCAAGACTTGCAATTTTATGGGGACTCCAACCTATAATATGTTGGTTGGAGTCTTTATGAAGCTCCGCGCACAACATCCGCTAACGTTTTTTCGCAAAGGCGACGATGAGCTAATGTTGACCATCAATATCTTTGACTGACTTTTGCACGTTTTTCTTCATATATCGCTGGCTCACGCTATGGCCAGGTTTGTGATGTTCTAAATTCGTCTATTTCTTCGCTTCGCACTTTTCTAGATGGCAAGGCGCACATCGGCCAAAATTTTCCCCAACTGTTGTATTCATGTTATATTAAAAATCTTTCCGCTTTTTATAAAGAAGGAATAGCTGCTCGCTAATGATTTTGTGGAAAAGAGGCATTGTTTCTGTTAACATTCCTCTTTCGTATTCTTATCCATGTGCTGATCTATACTGAGTTCTTTCTTCTGATTAGCAATCCTAGTAAAACTGCAGCTATCGATCTTACGTTATTAGAAATCTCGCTGTTGCCTTCATTCGTGTAAATGTCAGTTGTTTCTGTCTCTTCATTTCCATAACTCTCCTTTTACTCTCTGTTCCTTTATAAAACAGTAATACTTTGTGCGATAGTTTAAAGTTTCTCTTTGGTGACATAATCGGTACTACCTCATCTATTTTAAATTGGTATTAAACAATATTCTATTAAAATGTCTAAATGGTAGGAAACTCATTTCATGGAAGTTAGAAAGTTACATGGGAGAGACAAAGAGGATGGGATAGATTTTAAAAATTACTACAGTAAAAGCAATTTTGCAAAAGATGTGATTTTGATGATGAAGGGATTAAAATTAAGTGTACCAAAAGGAAATCTGTATAACAAAGCTATATTCTTCAGAGTGGTGTCGTTAACAACATAGAATAGCAGAAATCAAAATGGAACACTGAAAACTACAAAGAAAAAAATCGGAAGAAAAATTCTGCACAATTCGACATCGATAAATTAACACAAACTAAGACATGGTAGGTACGGTTTTAACTATACAGAACTATGTCTAACCATAAAAAAAACTTTCAAAACCTTTAGAAACTGAATAGTGAAAGAAGACTTTGAATCCATCATAAAGAACTAATTGTCTGGTGCTTCAATTTTGTTATACGATCTGCTAAATTTCTCTGATATCATATCCTTCCTTCTTAACGTATAGAACAAAAGACATTAAACACTGTGATCCTAGATGCTTATATTATCACGGCGATAAAATCACGCCTGGAATATCTTTGATCATTGTTATACTTCATCAGGGTTGAAATTTAAAAAAATAGCAGCGATTAGACCATTTCAATACTCACAGCATCAAATTATAGATACGGACAAAGAGGGCGGGCAACTATGTACATTGAACAATATGCTATTACTTCGATATGAAAAATGTGAATAAGTGGCATACGTGTACAACAAGCTAGATATGACCTGGCTACAATCATATGACCTGGCTACAATCATATGGTACACCCATGTCAAGACTCGAAAGCTGATCAATGAGTGATCTGCTTAGATATGATAATCACGGATAAGTTATAGCTAGAATGTCTTTGTTCACATACTAAACAGCAATGAGAGAATGGTTATAAAATTTACGTCGCAATCATAAAGTGCTGAGTTCAATCTCACTTCGCTGAAGTTGGACCTTCTTTCATAAATTCTGGTCACCTTGTGAGTAAAAGTGGGTTGCTGGAGATTGTGTGGAATCCTGTTATACGGATTATATCTGTAATTTAATTCAAAATGCGAGCTTTGCCCCCACACTTTTTAAACGTCGAATCTAATTGAAGATTACGTTCAACGTATTCTTAAAACAGAATCAGAGTTACACATGTGTCTGTGGAATATTCAGTCACCTTAAGTCTATTACACTGAGTAGATGGTTTAGATTATCGATATATAGAAATTATAAGTACCCATCGTCGAAATTGAAGGATGATCCACCCACTTCCTTTAGTTGCAAAATTAATACAATGGCGAAGACTATCCTGTCTGGGTTTACTTAACTATAAAATTCAAAAATGAACAAATCTTTAGGCCAAACAGACACACTATATGCTAATTATTTACACTACACAAAACACAGCGTTCTACTGAATGGTGGAAGGTGAAAAACTATAACTTAGACAACAGAGAAACACGACATAACCTAAATACATTGAAAGCTTCGGTTTATATGTCAACTAGAGTATAGCTGGGCTTCGCAACAATAGCAGCAGTTACACAAGTTATTGACATCCACTAAAATATAGGTCAAGCTGAATAATGCTGTCATTTGAAATCCATATTCATTTCTGAGAAATTTCACACAGTAAGTAAAATATTCATTTATATAGTAGATTCAAATGCGATGAAACAAATTAGAGACGTATTTCTCCTGCCATTGGATTGTATATCTCTTCTCTACTCTTTAGGTTATTCGTACGAATAACTTTTAATGTTTAAGTAGATTCAGTATACAGTGTTATTGTTCTAACGAACTGCATTTGTTTCTACAACTTAATGAATTTTACACTATGCAGAGAAACATTAGACCTACGTAACCTGTTTTGTTAGAGCTTAGACATACATTCATGAGCACATTTATAAACATGTATGTGTGTGTGCGTGCGCGCGCGCGCGTGTGTATGCACTTAAACATTTACAGTTCAATTTTACAAAAGCATACGGATATCATACATATGACGCTGCAAGTATTGTGCATTATCATGCTATTAGGCCATCCGATAAGTATTGTCTGAATTGTGGGTAAGGAAAGAAAGTGATCTAATTTTACATATTAAAATTTCATCTTGTATCTAATTCCCATCAGTATTGATGGCTTTCTACCATCTACTCATCAATGTTTTAATTTCATTGGTGAATAACTCATTTGGTTTTGATGAGAAGGAAGACTGGTCAGTTTTAACCTTTTTGGGGGTTCTGAGTAGTAATTCACCTAAATGATTCAGTAAGCTGCGAACCAATTGGTAATCAGAAAGAACGCGGTCCGGGGAATAAGGGGGTGAGGGACTTTTTTTCCCAGCCAAGTTCTTCGATTTTTTTTGTGATGTAATATTTCCAGTATAAAGCCTTGCATTACCATTGTGAAAAACCACTCCCTTACAATTCACTAAAGCAGGCCTTGTTTTCTTCAAAGCAGCATCGAAACGATCTAATTATTGGCAATAGGTGTGAGCTGTAATTGTTGCATTAGTTGGTAACAGCTCAAAGTGGACGACTCCAATGTAATCCCACCAAACAGAAAGAACAGTTTTTTTGCATGGAGGTCCTCAATGGGTTGTGGTTTAACCTGTCCCCCATAACGAAGCCATTGCCTGTATGACTTAACATTTTTATACTGTTAATTCTTTAATATGATGGATAAAACACAAACTATCATACACATACTTTCATATACACGGAACAAATTTCCGCTTGCGAGAACGTCTGAAATGTTTCATGTCTACACAATCTTTTGAATACTCCAACAGTAGCCTGCCATCATGTATGTGTTCCATCGGCCTTGATATCTCTCCTCCATAATCTTTATTGCTTGATGAAAATGCTCACCATGCTCATCGCTCATGTCTCCGAGTTTAGGAGGAAATTCATCGAGATGGCCAATGAAGTTTTATGCTCATGTTGCAATCTAAACGATGAAAGCTTTCAAATAATGTCTCCACCAAATCTTAGTAGTTTGCAGCATTTTCACTCCTCCAAAATCCTTTCACAACAGCCACAAATGAATCCTATTCTATTTTTTCAACATCAGTCATGGAGCTCGAGAAATTCTGGCATTTCTTTAACTTTCTAATTTGTAGCCCATCACAAACAGCAGACGTTAATCTATCATAACTTAGGCCAAGAAGTGTTATACCTATGAATTTGAAACAGTTACCCTCTACATTAAGAGCTTTAACAAATTATCTCATTTGTCATAATTGTATATGAAACGATGGGAAAATGATTTTCTCTCGCTCAACAAGTGGTTGGTGTATGATATTCTTCTCCCCAACAGTCAAACTTTACCAGACTGGTTAGAATTTCTGTTCCCAATGTTTGCCACTCGCTCGGCTATCCCATAAACACGGGAAACACAGATATTTTGTATACCCTCCTTGTTGGCCAAGTAAAAAGTTGACCATTTTTAGATCCACACAAATGACCCATTTGTGTTCATCATACTTGAGTAAATCTAATATAACTTTTATATGATCATAATTCTCTTTTAAATGTACAAAGAATTATGATCACATAAAAGTTGTATTAGATTTACTCAAGTATGAAGAACACAAATAGGTCATTTGTGTGGATCTAAAAATGGTCAACTTTTTACTTGGCCAACAAGGAGGGTATACAAAATATCTGTGTTACCAATAGGAAGCGCAGTAAACAAGTTTCCATGATGGAGTAATACGCATCTTAGACTTTTGTTTGAACTGTCTATAAAGAGTCTCTATTTACTAGGATCATACTGTTCAGCACTCATACTCATACTCATACTCATACTCATACTGTTCAGCACCCATCGCATTTAACAGTCTTGCCACGTCACAATAATAGTAAACAAAATCTTTTCTAGTTCTAAGTTTCGTACCGAATAGTGATGGGTTCTCTATAAAAATGTCAAGCGCCAAAGACAGTGGGCAGGGAAAGGAGAAACACCGGCACCCCAGACTAAACAAGGTTTTCAACCACGTAAGGTGTTGGTATCTGTTTGGTGGGATATGAAATGTTTAGTCCACTTTGAACTTTTAAACCCCAAAACAAACGATAATAAGGGCGATCTACTGCGAACAGCTTGAGCGGCTTAAGTCAGCGCTAAAAGACAAACGACCATCTTTGGTTTCAAGACGAAAGGTGTTCTTCCGTCAGGATAATGCTTGACCACATATAGCGAGGATGACATTACAAAGGCTGGGGCAGTTTGAATAGGAAACTATGCCCCATCCACCGTATTCACCGGACATTGCCCCATATGATTATCATTTATTCTGCAATCTTCAAAATCATTTGGACGGGAAAAAATATGAATTCTGTAGATGAGGTCAGAACAGTACTGGAGGAGTATTTTTCGTCACGGACAAGTGAATTATGGAAGAGAAGCCTTGTACGTCTACCAGATAGATAGAAGAGCATGGTAGAAGATGAAGGAGAGTATATTTTAGATTATAAAAGAACTTCGTTTATCTTAATTTTGAAAAATAAAAGAAGTAAAAAAAAAAACGCATTATTTATGGGATGACTTAATATATTCAAGTGTGTTACTTTAACATTACATTTGAAATAATTCATGCTGTTTTTTAAAAATTTCTTGACCTATTTCAATTTTCATTTTCCTAGAGGCTGATGAACATATTAATTATATTTATTTTCATATTTAATCAATTCTTAATGTTTTTTTTAAAATTCAACTTCTGCTACACAAGCAGAAAATAGAATTCGTTAATGCCATATTATTGTCGCTAAAGAATATAACAGGGGTGTTTCACCTGTTTCTATATGATTATCTAAGAGAAAAGCTAATGTGTAAGGTCTGTATATGCATTTCGTTCTCTTTGCATATCTATTCCACGATTTCAATCAGGTGAATAACCAAAGTAATTCAGCTGATCTAATGAATCTTCATGAATTTTCGCACTCCTTGAAAGTTTGATATGGTTAAACCTCTTACACCTAGAAACATCATCTAACAGTTTTTATGTGAATTAGTATTCTTTCGAACCTGATATTAGATAATGTTTACTATAAGATATACGTTTGTCTCAATTTGTAACGTAATAAAATCTTGATACATATTTTTGTTTTGATTAATGTTCCCCAAAGGCACTGCAAATAAAACTCATTAATAACGATATGAGAGCAATTATTTTACATGAAATATATTTATTTCATCTTTCTAACTTTATTAACAATGTAAAGCCGAATTTATAAACAAATGGCAACTGATAACAAAATATACAAGAAAAAGAAACAGGATCACGTTTAGTCAATCATTTTGTTTGAAAAGTTTCAGTTTCAGCACTTCTTCATGCTATTCCTTTATTGTCTGATGAAACATTTAATTCGTCCAATATTGCAACTTAAGTTAGCTGAAGAACTGTAATATTCTTCATTATTGAAACAAAATTTAACATTGCTGTACATTGAAAGTGTATGGTATTCGCAAAAGAAGTTTATAAAACTATTTTCAAATGAGTGTACTGTATCACTATTACAACATAGATGAAAAATAATGAAAACTAAAATATACACACTAGCCATAACTAATTTTGTTTTAAAACAATTTTGTTGTTTTTTTCCATTTTGAATATTTGGTAAAATAGAAGATAATGCATATAAATACAAGAATGTAAACACAAGCATATTGAATAATTTATGAAGAAATAGAAAACAAATTATTCTAGAGCTGGAAATCAAAAATATGAACTAAAGCAATGAGTTGTAAATCGCAAATGTTTCAAATTCCATAAACATGAGTTATCGGTACCAATTAAGATCACAACTATAGGTGACATCTGAGGTCATATTTAACAGTTTTATTCAAATTCACATTATCAAAATATAAGTGGTCTAAGTGAATTATGAAATATTTTAGTAACGGTACAATAGGAGACAATAACAACAGAAAATAATATGAGTATAGAAAAGAAGGTGACTATTAAATTTCTAGTAAATATTTAAATTTGAAAGCATCATCATTAACGTTAACGTTATTTGGACTATGGGTAATAAATATGGTAAAATGTGTAAGGAGAGTATATAAAGAAATCTCTTTATAAACATAAAGTCGTGTCTCACCATGCAAAGCATTGTCAGTGAAATATATACAAAGTTTTATATCAGTCACAATTATATTCTATAGGGTGAGGCAGAGAGGACAGACGTTTTTGAAATGGCTATTACTCAGCCCCGGGGTGGGGTAATATGTCCGATAGGTACCATTCGGTCCGTGGTGTCTTAGTATTTTGCGTATTTTTAGGTGAAGCCATGGAGCTGTGGACAATACAGCATCGTGTCTTTGCCTACGACAGTTACGTGAAGAATAATGAGTCTGTCACAGCAGTTTAGCATGAGTTTCGGTGCCACTTCAACATTCACCGAAATCAAGCTGTTCCCACCCGTAACACAATCGTACGCTGGGTGAATGCACTTCGTACAAGCTTTGATACGGAATCCGAATCGCTCTGCTCGGAGATATTCCACTGAATTTGGCATCGGTAATCGATCGGTAATGCGTATTTTGCATGAAAATCAGCATTTCCACCCGTACAAAGTGGTCATTGGGCAGCAGTTGAAACCATAGGATTATGCACCGAGCAATGTTGGAGAGAGTGGAAACCAACTTCCAAGAATGCCTTCAGAAATGCATCAATGAAAACGGACACCACATAACGGATGTAATTATTCACACTTAATTTTGACAAATGCTAATTCAATACAAACACAATTATGTCAATAAAATTTGCTTGCAGTTAAAATTAATAATTTTGTAAATTTTTCAAAAATGTCCCTCTTCTCTGCCCCACCCTGTATAAGGTTTAATTTGGTCACGGGAAATTAATCAAAGATGGCAAGCTGTGTAGGAGATGGGAAGTTACGAAATATTGACATTCGATAGAACAATATACAAGAAAATATATGAAATTGTATTTATTCCGTTCTAAGCGGATAAGATTAAGTAAATATTTATTAACTATATAGAAAATATTTGTAATTTGAGCAGCATTATGCAGGAAAGATGCATTTTGTAATGCAGTTATTGAACCATATAGTGAATGCAGAATACGTTTTCGTGTACTGCAATGGTAAGGCATAAACTTAGATATAAACCACACAGTTTGGTGGTTTATTTGGTGCAAGAACGTTTGATAGCATAAAAGTCATAGCTCTAATAGCTGATATTCATTAAAGAACACTTTATTGGCCCATAATTTGAATAGATTGTGTTTCAGTGAAGACTATTCTAAAGTTGGTTTCATTAATTTGAACTGGACGAAGTTGAAATTTACTCGATTTGTGTAATTGTGTAAAATCTAGTCAAGTGGATGTAATAAAAGAGAAGATAGCAGCAGCTACGTTGGAAGTTAGCATTTCAACATAAGCGTCCCTCTATAGAATTGAGGACATAGTATTGTCGAAATACATGTAACAGTATCGATATACGTAGCTAGACAATCATATGGGTTTCGAATAGTCACCCGATAACTATCAGTGACCTATGACTTATCCCAAAGGGTGAAAGGCACAGAGAGGAAACAAAATATCATTCCTCGGAGGATTAGTGGGAGTAATATATTCATTAAAAAAAATCTCACACTAAACTCCATCTAAATTTATATATATAAAAAAAAAACTAAAACTATTATTCTCTTAGTCACATTCTTCAGTTTGTCTTAATTCTACTCGAGATAAACCGATTGAAGATAAATTTTATAAGTCATTGCTTTCAATCTTTTGTAAAAGTTTGGTAAGTCTCATTTTGACGGTTTTGTCGTATCCAAAGCACTGGATATTTAATGCAAACATAACTGTAATGTGATCATCATATTTGAGTTCATTTTATGAAAACATTTGAATTCTTTGAAGGAAGTGCTTAGCAAGAATCTCAGTCGTACCAGTAACATTAATCAATACTATTATAATCATTATCGTTTCTGCCAAGAATTTTTGCTGTTATTAACCATATTTAACAGGCTTAAAACCTCAGCTAAATATAATTGTTAGATGCTTAGCTTATGGATGTTTCATTATGTAAGCAGTGACTAGCAATACAGTCAGTATAGTGTCAAGACTATAACCAATGTCAACCCTTTTCTCTATTATAATAGGTGCAATGTTTCTTACGATTTAACAATTGTTTTACAACCAATTCCTGTTCTTTACATAACCTGCCTACCTTTTGAAAAATATTTTCTTTCGATAGTATAAACCATACTACAATGTGAAGTTAATTTATTGTTTGTAACTGATAACTTAGTAGCTAGATTGTATGTTGTGTTAGTTTAGAAATAACGGTAATTCTTTCTCTTATAGGCACAAAGCCCGAAATTTGGGTGCGGAGGCAAGTCGATTACATCGACTACAGTGCTCAACTGGTACTTATATTATTGACCCAGAAAGGATGAAAAGCAAAGCCGATCTGGGTGGAATTTGATCTCAGAACGTAATGACGGACGAAATTCTGCTAAGCATTTTGCCTGGCGCACTAACAGTTTTGCCAGCTCACCACCTTAATAATAATAATAATAATAATAATAATAATAATAATAATAATAATAATAATAATAATAATAATAATAAATGCCCTGATGCAGTACCAGACAGTGGCTCTCATGGCATTTGATTGGAAGTGTTATCATGTACATTGTTTTGTCTTTGTATAAAAGATGGGCTATAGCAAATATTCTGCTCAATACCACAGATTTGCTTGTTACTTGTTTGACCTTAACCAATTGAGTATGTCCATCAGTGGCTGACAATATATGCATCTCTGACCACAAGCAGAAGTAGTGAGGGAGCACCATAGCCATGTGTTGAGAGGAATTCTTTGGGGTTTGAATAATTTACCTCAGGAGACATGGGTGTTTTGTTCATCATTCCCAAACAAACCTTATTCAGAGAACTTTGGGTGGTATGGGCTATTCAACATGAAAAATATTCTAACTGGACCCCACCTGCAAGATCATGCTATGTTTATCTTGAGATGTGATCACCATGTCGCGAACATATGGTTGTGATATATGTGCCTGGTGTACCCTTATCAGATAGGTAGCGGTGATGGGTATACTGGGCTTCGTATTATTTACCCCAGTGTCACTTTGATGGCATGCGCTGCTCCCGTTCAATAATAATAATAATAATAATAATAATAATAATAATAATAATAATACTAATAACGATAATAACGATAATAATAATAATAATAAAAATAATAATAATAATAATAATAATAATAACGATAATAACGATAATAATAATAATAATAATAATAATAATAATAACGATAATAATAATAATAATAATAATAATAATAATAATAATAATAA
>NC_068997.1:37917269-37920443 GCF_001194135.2 Octopus bimaculoides
ATAATAATAATAATAATAATAATAATAATAAGTCAAAGAAATCGAAATTGACATGAGAGCAGAGCAAGTCCCAAAAAACTGCTCTGCTGGGGACAGCTAGGATTTTGAGATAGGTACTTGGATGTTGAATGACTGACACGATAATTACTGACCAAGTGTCAAAGCTTATAATGTTCAGAAAGAGACCCTGTGAGACCTCTGACAGCAGGCTGTTGTCCGCTCTCACAGAATCTACCAGAGCAAACAAGACCGAACGTTCTGAGAAGTAAAACAACAACAATAATAATGGTTTCAAATTTTGGTACAAGGCCAACCATTTCGGAGTAAGGGCTAAGTCGATTACATTGGCCCCAGTGTTCAACTGGTACTTATTTTATCGACTGCGGAACGATGAAAGACAAAGTCGACCACAGTGGCATTTGAACTCAGAACATAAAGTCACGAAGCATTTTTTTCCGGCACGGTAACAATTCTGCCAGAAAGTATCGGTTTCAAATTTTGGCACAAGGCCAGCAATTTTTGGGAAGCGGGTAGTCGATTACATCAACCTCAGCGTTGAACGGGTACTTTTTTAATCGACTTCGAAAGTATTAAAAGCGAAGTCGACCTCGTCGAAATTTGAATTCAGAACGTATAGACGGACGAAATGCCACTAAGTATTTGGTCCGGGATGCTAACGATTCTGCCAGCTCGCAACTTCAATAATAATAATAATCCTTTCTACTATAGGCACAAGGCCTGAAATTTTGGGGCAGGGGTTAAGTCGATTATATCGACCCCAGTACCCAACTGGTACTTAATTTGTCGACTCCAAAAAAGATGAAAATCAAAGTCGACCTCCGTGGAGTTCGAATCAGAACGAAGCGACGAGCGAAATACCGCTAAGCATTTCGTCCAGCGTGCTAACAATTCTGCGAACTCGCTGCCTTAAGTGGCTTCAAATTTTGGCATAAGGACAGCAATTTCGGGGGAGATGATGAGTCGATTATCTCGACCCCAGTGTTCAACAGTCACTTATTTTATCAATCCCAAAAGGATGAACGGCAAAGTCGAACTCGGTGGAATTTGAGCATAAAACGTAGCCCAAGCATTTCGTCCAGCGCTCTAACGATTCCGCCAGCTCTCCGCCTCAACAACAACTACAACAACAACAACAAAAACAGCAACAACAACGGTGATGTTGTTATTATTGTTTTTATTCTCTGCTTTCGGCGTATTTATAGTTCTAATTACTGGAAGAGGCGCTTAACTTGTAATCAATGTTTCCTTTCACCATATTTAACTTGTTATCAATGTTTTCTTTCATCATATGATGCTAACAATTGAATGTAATGGCTCCAAGCTTGCAGAATCGTTAGCACGTCAAACAACACGCTTAGAGTCGTTCTGAGTTCAAATTCCACCGAGACCGACTTTGTTTAGATGGCGAACTGGTCGAATCGTTAGCACGCTGGGTGAAATGCTTCTCGGCATTTCATGTTACGTTCTGAGTTCAAATGCTGCCGAGGTCGATTTCGCTTTTCATTCTTTTGGGGTCGATAAAATAAGTATCAGTTGAACACTGGAGACGATGTGCCTTCTGCTAAAATTTGAAATCATTATAACTTTCATTGCTATTCCCACCACCATATCATATATAATATCCACATTCTGAATTTTATAATTTGAATTATCTCTATATCTTGAATAACAAATTATATATGTATAAATATCTTCTAAAAGTTAGACGCAAAATGTATTCGATATGATGAATTTATAAACAAATTATATATTTTTCTTCCACTGACTACAAAAAATTTTGGATGCATAACTCTGTATTCATAAATGCCATGTACAAGAGATATCTTTATATATTTGCGTGTATATATGAAGGTATATATCATCTAGACACCTGTTTCTATTTTTTTATAACTTTTCCTGCTTTTAAGGCGCTCTGTCTCCAGCTGGAGCCACTGATTTCTATTTTCTAAGACACCGTTTGCCATGATTTCAAACGTACTGTCAAGACGTGCCAGGGCCTGAAAAATAAAGAATGAATAGGATTTTTATTAGTTTAAATATGTATATTTTATTTCTTATTCAATTTAATATCAAAACCTATTTTAATCGAATTATCTGCATATATATAAATAAACAAGCAAATAAATATGAAAAAAAGCAACCAAACAAATATTTACAGAGATACACCTCTCTTTCTCTCTGCACACACACACACACACACACACACACACACACACACACACACAGGGAAGCGAGCGTCCTGAACCTAGTCAGATGAAGTGCTACTCCAGTAAAATCAACTGCAAATATTCTTTAACACCTCACATGGAATCGTTTACATATAATGGCGTTAGAAACGGATTCGTACCGAAACGATTGTGGTAGATTTGTTCGTGTGTATGAGAGAGAGAGTAAATACTACATACACACCGCTCTCTCACTCTGTCTCACACACATACACACGCACACACACACACCTTGACTCACTCACACTCTGTCTCTTACAAACACACACATACATAAATGTATACAAACATATTTACAGACACACGTGTGTATGCGCGCGCGTGCGTGTTTGTAAGAGACAGAGTGTGAGTGAATCAAGGGCTGTGTTGTCATATACATACACCCAAAGATGTATGTATATTTATGCATGTACGTATACATGACAACAAACCTTTCTCTCTCACTCACACTCTGTCTCTTACAAACACACACATACGTAAATGTATACAAACATATTTACAAAGACATACGTGTGTATGCACGCTCGCGTACTCCGGTATTGACGTAACAACGGCAAAAAGCATCGCTCTCTATTTTGTGTGTGTTCGTGTGTGTGTGAGAGAGAGAGAGAGTAAATACTACATACACACTGCTCTCTCACTCTGTCTCACACACATACACACGCACACACACACCCCTTGACTCACTCACACTCCGTCTCTTACAAACACACACATACATAAATGTATACAAACATATTTACAAAGACACGTGTGTATGAGCGCGCGTGCGTGTTTGTAAGAGACAGAGTGTGAGTGAGTCAAGGGCTGTGTTGTCATATGCATACATCCAAAGATGTATGTATAGTTATGCATGTACGTATACATGACAACAAACCTCTCTCTCTCACTCACACTCTGTCTCTTACAAACACACACATACATAAAT
>NC_068997.1:37920893-37922665 GCF_001194135.2 Octopus bimaculoides
CAATCGCCATTTATTTCAATTACTCTTGTGAGGATATTCACGTAAATCATTTTTTTCATTTAATCCCCATTTTAATTTTCGTAAAAGTTTCCAAGTATCAATGAGGCTTTTTGGCACATCTTCAATTTTCCCCATTCATGAGAGGCACCCAGCCATCATTCATCTGAGAGTCCATCTACAGAATGTCCTCTCAAATTTCTATACAGCATATTTTGCCTTTTTTTCTTCAAGTATATAAGCAACAATTTCATTCCCGAGCAACGCCGGGTGCCTCTGCTAGTATGTATATATATATATATGTGTGTGTTTGTGTCTGTGTTTGTCTCCCCACCATCGCTTGAGAACCGATGTTGGTGTATTTAAGTCCCTTTAAATTAGCGTTTCAACAACACACACATATATACATACGCATACATACATTCATACATACATACATACATAAATTCATATATACATACATTCATGCATACATTCAAGAAGCACTCTCTTCCCGATGATACAGCCCCCAAAACTGCTTGGCTCTCTTACCTCAGAGAAGACCTTGATGGAAAGCATTCAGCATACAAAGAAAAAAACAAAGAAAAAAAACAAAGAGACTATGCATGGTCATGTTGCCCGGAAGCTTGAAAAAAACAGTAGAATTGACACGAAGAGCAGCCTCCCTTGGACACAAGACCACTACATCACATCACACTTTAAGGGCTATGCGCTTGCAATCCAGGAACAAGAGATTGCCACAAAGTACAAGATGAACAAGAGAGACAGTGACGCTCTTGTAATCCCAAGGTGCAATCTCATGTGTAGGCTATGTCATGTTTCTGTGGAAGACATCACGCATGTGATTAGCATCTGTCCTAAAATGTCGTCACGGTACTACTTCCCTATGCGGCACGATTTTGTTGCTAAAACAATTTACAATGCCATGCACAAAAAAACACTGTCCTGAAATAAACTTAGAAAATCCCTGTTATGGAATACATTCATAAACATCAACTCAAGGAATACTGGTGGAATATTCCCATCAAAACGTCTGTTAAATGTAAATATAACAGACTAAACTGGATAAACTGGAAATTTCAGAAAGAAAAATCGACCGGCTAATTTGTACATTACAAGTTCAATCTGGGAGTGGAACAGTAAAGATATGCAAGGCTTTTCTCAAATTCCACCTGTGAATTTCTCTGTGTTAAGTACAGCCCAAAGATGGGGCATTTTATCTTTGTTGAAAGCCGGCTCCCTCCTCAGTGGAAGATTTATAATAATTAAAAATAAAAGATACATACATACATACATACATACAGGTGCAGCTGTCTGGTAAGAAGCTTGCTTCCCAACAATGTGGTTTCGGGTTCAGTCCCACTGCGTGGCATGTTGGCCAAGTGTCTTCTACTATAGTCTTGGGCTAACCAAGCGGATTTGGTAGACGGAAACTGAAAGAAACCTGTCGTGTATAGACACACACACACATATGTGTGTGCGTGTGAGTGTGTGTGCATGTTTTGTGTATGTATTTGTCTCCCACTACCGTATGACAACCGGTGTTGGTGTGTTTACATTCACGTAACTTAGCGGTTCGGCAAAACTGACGGGCCGAATAAGTATCAGGCTTCAAAAGAAAATAAATACTGTAGTCTAATAACTGAAACAACTAAAAGATGAAAGATTACACATACACGCGCGCACACACACACACACACACACACACACACACACACACACACACACACACACATATATATGTATGGATATATATATATATATGTGTGTATATA
>NC_068997.1:37923749-37925405 GCF_001194135.2 Octopus bimaculoides
TATTGTTCCATGGGCTTTAGGAATAAGAACGCTAGTTTACATAAAAATATAAAGGGAGGGTGTTTTTGATGTGATGCTAAAGGTTGAGGTCAAAGAGTTATTTGAATATGGGGAGATAATTATAGTGAATGTTTACATATGTGTTTGCTAGCGCGCAGACACATGTACAAACACGTGCGCGTACGCACATACACATACACATATGCGTACACCCATGTACACATACCCACACACCCACATACACCCATACACATACACACACACACACACACCCATACAGAAACCTTCACATATACATATGTACATACACGCTCACCTATACATACGTGCCTGTATATATACCTACATTCCTGTATATATACAAACATGCAAATACCCACACCCGCACACACATACATACGCATACATGCACATACACACACACACACACATGCATGTATATATGCATATACACCTACATATGCGCATATATATATATATATATATAGATATATAAGCATACACATACGCACCTGCATCCTAACACACACACACACACCCCGTGCTCGTACATGTGCACACACACGCGCACCTCTACTTGCTTGCCTGTTTATATACATACATTCCTGTATATATACAAACGTGAAAACACCTACACACGCACTCCCCTACATATGCACGCATGCACATACACTCACGCACACACATTTGTATATATATACACACTTGTATGTATAAATATACACACATATACATACTCGCACACATACATGTACCCATTCACACACCCACACACGCCCACCCTCACACACACTCACAAACACACGTATGCATATATGTACCCAAATACACACACGTGTTTTGTTTAAGACTATAAAAAATATTACGATTAATAACATACTGATTTGAAGCGAAGAGCATAAACATGATAAAAGAAATACCATTACCCTGTTATATATTAATATATATATGTTAGCGCTAATCAGTGCAAAACCGAAGTATAGGGTGTTAGCTGAGAAATAATAATAATAATAATAATAACAATATACATGCTAATAAGGAGAAGGTCAGATCTATGGCAAAGCAGTTGGTGATACAAGGTAGCCTTAGCTGTAATTACTGGGAAGGAAAAAATTAATCAATTATAGAAGGGGAAAAGGCAAGTT
Source organism: Octopus bimaculoides (assembly GCF_001194135.2). Classification (NCBI taxonomy): domain Eukaryota; kingdom Metazoa; phylum Mollusca; class Cephalopoda; order Octopoda; family Octopodidae; genus Octopus; species Octopus bimaculoides. The sequence continues at coordinate 37,924,895 of NC_068997.1, forward strand.
GTGGTGGATGAAGAAGTGGAAATTATTCAGAGGATATTAGTAAAAAAAAAAAAAATTGATAATAGCTATAATGAAAATACTGCTTGGAACCTAACCTAGTGGGAATGGTGGAGCTAACGGTAATAAAAGAAGGTACGTTTCTTGAAGTGCTGACAGCGGTACGCCCTCTTTGAATGATTTGGTTAACTAGGCGATTCTTGGAGAACAGGATATAAAAAAGCTCCAAGTTACAAAGAGGGCAGAATTTACAACAGACTGTCTGTCATACCGGCCATGATGAAATACCACAAGTTATAGAAAATACGTATTCGCCTTTATATATTTATATATTTAATCCTTTATATTGAACACTCAATATTTCATATATTCAATAAGACATTCAATACTTCATTTCATTGTACCATCCATCTTTTTTTATATTATATATTATATATTCCATATTCTATATCCCACATAAATTTTACTAGAATATAAATAAAAAACATAAAAAACAGACAGAGTCGGAACTCTT
>NC_068997.1:37926621-37927263 GCF_001194135.2 Octopus bimaculoides
TATATATATATATATATATATATATATATCCAAAAATGAGTTTAAAGAGATATATTATCCTGGCGATTACCGTGTTTCCTTATAATTCGGTTTCAAAATTTATTGAATACCTCTAAACTAAGAATATTCTCTTTGAAATGAGTGGAATGGTGAACCGTATGAGAAGATGAGGTTAACCTGGGTCAAGATTCCTACAACTATTAATAGTAGTACCCATACATCCTAAAAACCCTTTATTCATTCAGTTTGCTGATTACTTCAGTTTCACTTCGAAACGGCAGAGATTAAGGATACTGCTGAAACTGCACCGACTATAACACCAAGTTGCACATCCAACAGTGTACAGTCGATGCTGTTGAAACACACATAGGTCTAGAAAAACATACTGTAAATAAGTGTTAAATAAAATTATAGAAGTGAAACATCTCCGTTCTCTTTACCATTATTAATACTATATATATATATATATATAATTATGTGTATTTCTTCTATCTTAATGAATAAAAATTCTTCTGATAGAATAAATGGGTTAATAGAAACTAATGTAGCAAAGAACACAAAATAACTGTGGTTTAGTTCCTGTTTTTAAGGCAGGAACTCCTTGAAATTTTGGTTATTTGAGTATATTTAAGAATTTAAGGA
>NC_068997.1:37927584-37929086 GCF_001194135.2 Octopus bimaculoides
TATATATATAGATATAGATATAGATATATACACACAATATATATATATATATACACTCATACGTCCAAATTTATACATATGCACATGCATGTACGCTCCCACACATTGATTGGTATGTGTTGACCAACCCACTATCCGGCAGCGTCCAATTCTCTAACGGTTTTTTTCAAATGAATCAAGTCATAACCTTATCCATCTATTGCTTTCATAATCGGTCATAATGTCTTACGTTTAAGATGATTCCCATGCTTTCCCTGATGAGAAGGTTACAATTTTAATATCAAAGATCCCTATGGATCACACAGGTTGTAATCCTTTGAAACATATGTAGGAATAAAGTATGCAATTATAACATGCGTTTTCTCCAATCCTTAAATTCTTAAATATATAGATATATATATATAACAATCTACACGAGTAATGGGTATCCATCAAATCACCTGTCAATAATTTAATTACTCAATTGTAAAACACGAGAACAATAAGAACTGAAGTTGGTGCTCCGATACGACCATTCTCGTGATTGTTTACACATTTTCAATGATTTAATAAATCATAATAGTTCACTGCAAATTGGTTTGCATTTGAAAAGTATAAACAGGCATATCTCATGTTATTACGAATGCATTTTTTTTTCAGTTATATGTATTAAGAATGTATGAATAAAAAAAAATACCTATGACGGTCTTGTAATAAAATATAACAATATAGAGCAACCAGAGAAGAAATGTAGTTAAAAGTACTGACAACACAGCAACTCTTCAAAGGACGCGTACACACACACACACACACACACACACATTTAATGAAAGCAGTATAATATAGTCAACATGATAACTGCTACTTTCCTTACAGCTACGTCATCGTTACACTCAGAAAGCATTATATAGACTGATATAATTTTAAGCTTTCATCTTCTTACAAGAAAAATGTTATTGTAATATTTAATTTTTGGTGTGTTACCCGAGGAGAATAATATGATCGTTAGTATGTCGGCTAAACAAGTAAATGCTATTCACAGATCCATTGTTTCGGGTAAGCCATACCTCCGCTAAGCTGAAAAACATATTGCGCCATCTGTAATGTAGGTGGTGCAATATGATGCATTGTTTATGTTGTATTATTTCTACTGTTCAAAATTTTCTGTAACTCTAGATTCTGATTAACAGGAAATACTCATACTTGCATCTATTTAGTGCTGAATATCCCAACAATGACAGCCTCAGTGTTACTGAAAAGCTCGGTATTACAGGTAGAATGTAACTCGTGGTATTCATCTACATATGTTTGTCCTTGGTAAGAAGGCAAATATATTTGTCCCTAATCTATTCAAATAGCTTCTATATCTTTTGTTTCTCAACAACTGCAACCCTTCAGTCAGTGAATTTTCATTTTTGTACCACGTCTTCGTAAACTCCCGGAGAAAGTATTTGTACAATATAAAAACATCTACAATTGAATAGTTTTCAACATACCACACTCTTTTATGATGGTTGTCGAAC
>NC_068997.1:37929096-37931417 GCF_001194135.2 Octopus bimaculoides
CAGAATATATACTGGCTCCTGTGTTCTAATTTCATGTAAATCACACATGGTACAAAGCACCCAGTTATAGAAACTCCGCATCATTTTGAATAATTTTCAAGACGTTTAGTTGCGCCATATATGATACAATTTTATTATATACTAGAATGACCTGTCATTCATTGATGTAAATTATAATTTGGGTTCAATGAATCCAAGGATATTGTAATGGATGATAGGATCTATGTAATTCGATGATTTGTTTAAAGTATTATCTTTATAGGTAAAAATTGTTTCTTTGCGGAATTTCTGTTGCAACCATTACTAATCGTACATCGTTTGATACTTGTTCATTGTACCTTCGTGCATGCTCACCAGCTGGTCTCTATCTGCACAAATTGACAATTTAAGACTAGGTTTGGTAACCAAAGATGCCATAGTTTTAATTTGTGTAATAAGCTCATTATTTTCCAAAAACATCTCTTGAATATCTCTTGTAGCTTATAACTTTGTTGCAGGAAATTTACTATTTCTGAAATAGATTTGGTCATTCAAATCATCAATAGAATAAACTTGAGCATATCTAGGAATATTTTCGTTTGTATTATACAATGAACTTATTCTATGGTAAATTTGACTTTGTATTTTGAAAATTGGCATGAATCCCATTAGAGATATTGATTCACTAATTCCATTGAAAACAATTCATTATATTTTTGGATAATTTAAAAAAAGTTTTTAGAATCCAGATTTTCCCCCAGAATTAGTGTACTTAATGGTTCATGTGGTCTTTCAAACAAATTTAATTTAACTTTACCATTTGAACAACATAATCCCTTAAGTTCATCTTTAAATAATTTTGCCTAACAATGCTTACAAACTACTGACATTGTTTGATAAATTTGATAGATTATTATAATTTTTAGTTGGATCATAATCAAATGCTGCATTTCTAACAGAAGTACACAGTTTAACATATATTGATCTTTGTTCCATAGTTTGAGAAATTCTTGTCTTATTTCTTGAGTCCAATTTTCTCTCAACACTTGGTGGCCAATCTGTTTTCTTCTCTAATTTCATTCCTTCTTTGAAATGAAAGTTTTCTCGTCTTCGTCTTAGATACTCTCGATTTCTTACACTCTGAATTTCTTAATCTTCTTCACTCATTTCATTTGTATTTTGGTGTTTTCTTGCTGAAGCATTTAAAATTTTCCTTGTATCGTTATTTATTACCTCCGCCCGAGCGAAGACGGAGGTATTGTTTTCAGTCGTGCTTGTTTGTTTGTCCGTGGACAAGTTATCTCAAGAACCACTGGATGGATTCGAATGAAACTTTCAATGATGTTTGGTCTTGTGACTGGCACGAACCGATTAGATTTTGGGATTGATCCGGATAACGGACGTGGATTCTGAATTACTTTTCCATTTTTTTTTTTTTTACTTAATTTTTTAGAGTGGTCGGGTTCATTTTTAGTATTCTCGTATGTGAGAGCAGTCGAGGGTATTTCAGATATTCTCATTTTAAAAATCGTCTTTGGCTAATCATTGAAAGGACGTTGGTGTTGCCTTGGAGGAAGTTTGCGTTCACTGAATACTCCTGTTACACTTATATTATTGTTGGTGTTTAGGCTATTAGTTGCTTTATTTAAGTTTTGGTCGGTTCTTGCTTGAGTAATAATTTCTTGCTTCTCCATAGGCAGAGAATTTGTTGCCACAATGTGCGAAATTCTAAGTTCCTCTCTTATCATTTCTAGTGTCGAATTTTCTCTCAACACTTGGTTAGCCAATCTGTGTTCTTCTCTAATTACATTCTTTCTTTGATTTGAGAGTATTTCCTGTCTTCGTCTTAGATACTCTCGATTTCTTGCTCTCTGAATTTCTCACTCTTCTTCACTCATTTCCTTTCTTTTTTTGGCGTTTTCTTGCTGAGGCATTTAAAATTTTCTTTGTATCATTATTAATTACACTTATATTTGGTCGGCAATGATGAAAGCTTTTCTGACGTGACACTCATTGCATGACGCTATCGTCTGCTCACGATTCGTAAAATACTTCGGTTATTTCCGTTTAAGCTCGCTTTTAAACTGTTAGTCAAATACATGTGTGTGTGTGTGTGTGTGTGTGCGTGCGTGCGTGTGAGCTGTGTACGTATGTTTGTGAGTGTATGTGAGAGAGGAAGGGGAGCACACGAATATGTACACACACACACACACATATATATATATACAAAAAGTGAGAGGTACAATGAACTTGTAGTTTGCCTGATTATACATATATATATATGTACATGTGTATATAGAAATATATGTATAATCAGGCAAACTACAAGTTCATTGTACCTC
>NC_068997.1:37931517-37932605 GCF_001194135.2 Octopus bimaculoides
TATAATTCGAAAATGAAAGGTTGACCAACAGTTGTATCAACAATAGCGAATAACCTTCATTTCCATTATTTTTTCTACATAATTTACGTGATCATAATTGAATGTTTTACAACTTATAATACACTATATATTAATTAACGACATCTTTTTATACAGGTCCTGTGTTCAAATTCCTCTGAAGTCGACTTTGCCTTTCATCCTTCCAAGGTCGTTAAATTAAGTACCAGTTGAGTACTGGGGTCGATGTAATCGATTATTCCTCTCCCCCAATTGTGTAGAAAGGATTATTATTTACGGAAAACAGACTGTGAAAACTCAAACATATTTTTAGGAATTACAGAAACTAATATTGATTGGAGCATGACTGAATAAAACGTGAAGTTATTTTGCCACACTTATTTTCTTGCTCTATTTCACACAGTAATTTATTGCTATGACAAAAAAGAAAGAAAGAAAAATAAAGTAAGAAGTATCTTCCTTTGCGTAGAGTACTTTAAATGTCAGTGGTAAATACACATGACAATACAGACACTCGAGAAAATAGTTTTTAGGGAATGATTGTAATTTTGACGAAGATCTGAAATAGGAAACTGAGCTTCTATATATATCCTCATTAAATAAGATGTTAGCAAATCTATGTTAGCAGAAAGTCCAGCTTCGATAAGATTTATTTAAGGATGAAAACTCAGAAAATAGGTCAAATGTTTGAAGAGTAAAACTTACGTCACCCATTTCTACTTTAAAAATGTAAGCTGTGTACCAATTTCTTACATCAACACAAATTTCACTCATTGTTGATGTGTGTGTGAGTGTATCTGTGCGCGCGCGCGCGTTAAATCTTTTTTTAAAGCCAGCATAATACAAGCTTGAAATGAAGTAGTAAAAACAGAAGGATGGCAAGACGGCAGTTTATAGTCTTATATATTTCAAACTTTAACAAAAGAAAATGGAGGATGCCACGTCTCTTTGCGCGTATATGTTTAAAAGATACCAGCATATCACCATATATCTTTATATATGTGTGAATGTGTGTGTGTGTGTGTGTGTCTGTGTGTGTGTGTATGTATATATATATATATATATACATA
>NC_068997.1:37932750-37937199 GCF_001194135.2 Octopus bimaculoides
TATATATATATATATATATATATATATGAAAGAATCTTTGTCTCGAAAGATTAAATTATATGGTAAAAATACGAACAATTGTTTTAGCATCTTTACTTTAGTTTTCACTCATATATTTCCCCTGCACTGGGCTGGCTTTTAAAACAATTTTAACAATTCTATTTCATTATGCTTCATTCAAACTACACTAATATTTGTGCAGGTGTTTCTGTGTGCATTTTTGCGTGTAGTTATATTTATGCATATAAGTAGTGATGAATATATACCAAGACACACACACACACACATACACACAAACATATACACATGCAAGCATGCATGCGTTGTGTGTATGTGTGTGTGTGTGTGTGTGTGTGTGTGTGTGTGTGTGGAGTGGCGTGGGACAGAACAGACAACACTGTTTTGATGCTAGTGGCTTTTGAAGGGGATGATCTCAGGTTGCATCATAAGCAGGTTCTTGTTTGATAAAGGAAATGAGGTATGCTGAGATCTCATTACTACCCTGATAGTGCTTGAAGGCTGGGTTCGAAATTTTATGCCTTGCTTGCACGGGAGGAGGAGTTTCCTCCACTTTTAGCCAGAGCGGCTTTCGAAAGGTGGCCACTATGACCACCCTCGCCCCATTTCTTCCTGTTGCCTGACCTCGGTGCACTCCTTTGTTTGTTTGTTTGTTTGTTTGTTTGTTTCTTTCTTTCTTTCTTTCTTTCTTTCTTTCTTCTTCCTTTACTCATTCCTTTCATTACTATATTTCTTTTTTCTTTTCCTTCTCTCTGCCCTCTCCACTTTTTATAGTTCCTTTGCTCGTCAATCTTCCTTTAGTTATTTTCTGATGGGTTAATTCATTTTTATCAAATCCTCTTTTACCCAGAAACAAGTCTTCTGTCTAGTTCTTGTGTTTTGTAAAACTTGTAAATAATTATCAAAACTGTAATGTAGCTCATAAAACTATTTAACATTTCCACTTTGTTTTTAAGGTTGGTGAAATTCATCACAACATATATTCAGTAAAACCATTCCTTTCCATACGGATTCACTAATTACGTTCTATAAAACGGAAAGCAGCCGTATATAAAAAAAAAATCACGAAGTTTTGGAAAAATGTGAAACTTGCAAAGACATGTTATTCTCATAGTCCTCCATATTTGATGTGCTATTCGTTGACATAAGTTTGAACATTTTTTCGTTTTTCGTTTTTTTTCTTCTTCCAGCCACTTGAAGGTCTATCGTGTTCCAGTCCACTCAGCTGGCCAAAATGAGTTGTAGCTGTAATTGAAATGGCCAGCCTTGTCATATTTTTTGTGAAGCTGAATCTCCCTGAGAACTACGTTAATGGTATGCATAAATGTGGAGTACTCAGCCACTTGCGAGTTAATTTTATCCTCATATAGTAATGAAAAGTGAAAGTGACATTCAATATTTGCTGTAGTTATTTGTCTTTGATTTAACAATGTGTGTATATGTCTATATATCAACTTTTCTTTCGATTTATGTATCTACTTTTCTTGCGATAAGATAAACATTTAAAAACACAAAACGAACGCCGTCACCACTCACTATCACTTTCACTCTCTCTTTCTTTTTCTCTCACTCTCTCCCTTTTTCTCTTGCTCTCTCTCTCTCTCTCTTTCTCTCTTACTTCCTCTCTATCCTCCCCTCCTCTCTCTCGCTTTGCCGCTCACTTCTTCCTTTAAAGTATGTGTGACACACATGACAGGTACGTTCAAAAAGAACAAGTTAACGTATTAATATTATTGACGCTGTGTGTATGTAACTATGTGATTATGCGGGTGTGTTCAAGTGTTTGCACATGCTATCAACACGTATCACAGCCACTATGTATCATCCACAGCATCACTACAACCATCAACAACTTCCATTGCAATTAGCAACCCACCAACTCCTTAATGGCCAAACAACAGCAATAGAATAGAGAAGATTACCAACGGAAAATAAAAAGAAAAACAATAATGTGAGATAAGGGTGCCCAACAATGTAGGGATTATTGGTGCCCCAACACTGTAGAGATTATTGGCGCCCAACAATATAGGGCGCCAATAATCACGATAGTAATTCAAAAACAGCAAAAAATGTGTACGACGAATTGCAGGAAGCAGAAAGTGAAACTTAATCTACCTCTAATTTCGCGTTCGAATAAGAAGGCATAAATGACGTGGAGCTTTTGGAAGAGTAGATTACTAATATTTTGCACGAAGTTGTAGAAAACGCAGCACCAAACATAATATTTCCAGCAAAGTACTGTTCGTTTTCGACAATGCATCAAGCCACCCGATGACCTTAAGTGACCTCTCTGATAATTTGAGAATAGAATACACACCCAATAATATAACTTCTTTGCTTCACCCAAGATGTGATAGCTAACTTCAAGTTAAATTATCTAGAAGGACTTTCAAACAACTTATAAAAGCAATTGACAGAGAGGATAAATTTACAGTTAGAGACTTCTGGAAGAAGTTCACCATACTGGATGTTGTGGATAATATAGCTAAGTCATGGAATAAAGTGAAACCCTCAGTAGAAAAATATATGGCCAGACTATATCTGTAATTTTACGAGTTTTCCAGTTGCAGGGAACTCTACATGAAATTTGCAAAGATATTGTGGCACTTGAAAATGATGTAGTTTGAAGAGCTCATGGAAATCATGACTGATGTGGTTGGGTTAATGTCTCATAGGAGAAAGTTTATGAAACTACGAGAGGATGCGGTTAGAACAAAAGCAAGACGAGAATACAAATGAAAACATCGAAATTCTAACTCCGCTTAAATTGACTGTAAAGAATATTTGTAAAGGGCTGGCACTCATAGAAGTTCTGATCATGTTTGCATGCTTTTAATCGTCCTAATCGTGAACGTAACATAAAAATTACATGGGAAGTTTATAATATGATGCGCCACAAACATCGAACAACTTTGGACAAGTTCTTCATTCCTTCTTGATGGTAATGAACTATATAGTAGAAGATAATGTCCCCCCCCCATCCTCCCAGTAACTTTCATTCCACCATCTATCGCACAGTAGTTAATAGCTTTTATATTAGGAACGGTCTCTATCATGATATTACTAGCTGTATTTACTTCCTGAAATATTTCACTTCAAATGTTTTTATGTACACGTTGCACTGTATATATGTTTAGAAATTTATTTTCGTGCATAAAAATGGTCATGTTGCTTTTGTTGTTATTGTTTACGAAAATATTCGTTGGAACGCATCTCACTATATAGCGTGAACATCAGTGAGGAAATGGGAATATTAATTTCACCTTTATGGAATTTTGCGTTACGATAAAATTGTAAGGAATGACGGCTTTCGTAACGTGAGGAGTACTTTTGATATCTACATTTTACGTCTTTGGTGTGAAAAGGAAAAAAGAGAATACACAGCTATATCCAGCAAATTGTTCTTGTATAAAATGAAATCATACCAAATCAAACTAAACGATTTTTCGTATCTGTGACATTTTACGAACTTTATCAAGTCAAAGCAAATGAAAGTAGGAAACCTTTCAGAATTTCTGAGAATTAAACAAGCTCGAAATTTATATGTTAATGTATTCACTTCAATAAGAAATGTCATGTATTCACTTCAATGAAAATATTACATCTTTATGTATGGGATAAAATAAGTAGAATACAACAATGAATGGTAATAATTATAAAATTATAACCTGATAAAGAGGTAGGCATATTGAATCAATCCAACCTAATTGTAATTTAGGGAGTTCTTCCTCATTCCCACGGTCCATGTGTGCCTGGAATAAAATAAAAGACATAATTTATAATTTAAAATAATAGATTGAAGAGTGGATATGAGGTGATAGTGTGAAATTTATCCTAGCTAACCCTCCTTTGTCTCTCTCTCCCTCTCTTTCTTTCTCTCTCCCTCTCTTTCTTTCTCTCTCCCTCTCTTTCTTTCTCTCTCCCTCTCTTTCCTTCTCTCTCCTCTATTTCTCTCTCTAACTCTCTTCATATATATATAAGCTAATATTTAAGTGTTGGTTATGTTCCTAGTAGTACAATAAAGCACGTTCACTGCTTATGATTACCTGATTACACGGTAATTATACAATTATCGCTAGATTTACCTCAGGAATTCCTCAGTGTAAGTTTAGTATAAAACAAATGACAAAGAAGGAAAATGGAATACACGAGAAACTTTATTACTCACAACGATCGTTTCGACACATCCTGCATCGATCCTTATTGGGTGGAAAACTATACAGTTAGTTGTGGTGCATCCCTCGGTGCAGAAGCGTCTTGTCAGGTGATGTAATAATAATTTTCCAATGGAATCTGTCCCTCACAATTCCTGCTCAATGGCTTAAACCTACGGCCACTAACAGCATGCGAAACAAAATTTATTGAACGAGATACCTTTTATTACACCACATGACGAGACACTTCCGCACCGAGGTATGCACCACAACTAGT
>NC_068997.1:37937918-37939369 GCF_001194135.2 Octopus bimaculoides
TATGTATATATATATATATATGTGTGTTTGTTTGTCTGTGTTTGTCCCCCCAACATCGCTTGACAACCGATGCTGGTGTGTTTACGTTCCCGTAACTTAGCGGTTCGGCAAAAGAGAACGATAGAATAAGTACTAGGCTTACAAAGAATAAGTCCTGGGGTCGATTTGCTCGACTAAATGCGGTGCTCCAGCATGGCCGCAGTCAAATGACTGAAACACGTAAAAGAGTAAAAGAGTATATACGACGGGCTTCTTTCTGTTTCCGTCTACCAAATCCACTCACAAGGCTTTGATTGGCCAGAGGCTATAGTAGAAGACACTTGCCCAAGGTGCCACGTAGAGGGAATGAACCTGGAACCATGTGATTAGTAAGCAAACTACTTACTACACAGCTAGAATAATATTCTTAAGTCTGCAATTTACTCACACTTAGTACATTTCAGAGCTTGTCGCTAATTCAGTTCTTAGCCAAATTGTAAACTGTTAACATTCTTGAAGAGGACTGGTCCCTAGCTACATTTTGGCATAAAACAATTGAGATTTGATCCAGTAGAAAATAGTTTACATCAAAATTTGTAGCAACATTTTAGGAGAGTAAGTAACGCCACCAACCAAATTTAGATCTAAACAACTTTTCTATTTTCAAAGCAAAATATATTTATCTTAGCTTCAATGATAGAAGAAAGTGTGAAGAGTGTTATAGTTTTGTTCCCATGCAACAAAAATTTGTATCTAAAAAGCTGTGAGCTAAAATATGAAGAAAATATAAGGCAAACAATTGGATTTAAGTATAATTAACTTTTTATATTTTAAAAGCAAACTATATTTTAATTAAGCTTAAATGATAGAGCTCAGTTCGAGGAATTTTATGCCGTCAATCTCATGCAATGAAGTTTTTAAAGAAAAAGTTGAGTGTTTCTCAAATTTGGGGGTGATAATATAGTTCTATACTTTTTTTTACGAAGGGGGCTTTTAATATATATCACCGGCGTCATTGAGGTAAGGAAAAAATTATCAACGACACCGCTAATTGAAACATTTGACACATTATTAATTAGCATAATAGCGTAGCCTTGAAAAAACATGGATTACATGGGAAAATGCGAGCAAGAGAAATAATACAGTTCTATATTTAAGAGATGGGGAATTATGTACATTATTTACATTATTTACATTTGACGTTTCGGCTGATATACTCTCCAGCATTCATCAGGTGTCTTGAGGAAATTTCGAACCTGGGTTCTCATTCTTACAGTATTTTTCGATGTTGTTGTTGTTGTTGTTGTTGTTGTTGTTGTTGTTGTTGTTGTTGCTGTTATTGTTATTATTATTATTATTATTATTGTTCAGTAGTTTCATTTTTATAACGTGCTTTCACTTCACTACCGAGCGCAGCTCTGTGCGCCTTGGGTATGTGCTGTGGTTTGCTGTGGTGCTCTTATGTTTACTGT
>NC_068997.1:37942338-37944574 GCF_001194135.2 Octopus bimaculoides
TATATATATATATACATATATATATATATATATATGTGTGTGTGTGTGTGTGGGTGTGTGTGTGTGGGTGTGTGTATCTTAATTGGATACAATATATACGTTTCGACCTATTAGACTGAGTCTCATCAGGCACATCAATAAAGATATGTCTCATTACAGGTTTTTAGTGTCGGCTGACTTGTTGTTATATGTCCATCAAGTTAGAGAATGAATAAAAGCAAATAATATTACAGAAACGCAAAAACGAATTCAAATATGGATGTGAAAATCTTGCGTTCCTGTTTAGATAAGATGACCTAATCAGATTTCGGTGTCATAACTGCTTACAGGAAAAAAACGTAGAAGGAGAAAAGAAAACTAATTCTTAGTCAAGTAGTTTTATGTTCATACATATACATACAGACAGATAGACAGACACACATATACTCACATATATACACACATATGTATACACACGAACACTAATATCTCTCTCTCTCTCTCTCTCTATATATATATATATATATATATATATATATATATATATATATATTTATATATATTCATACTCATATACACGTTTACACCTTCAAACTTACACATAGCTTCCTACAGACGCAGGTACACACATACACACACACACATGTACTTAGACACATACCAATATACACAATCCAGCGTTTGCGTTTAGATTTATGCACCTCGACTTCTCCGTCCATCTATCAAGTCTGATAGTATTTATTGGTACATTTTACTTAGACATAGCTGCATTGTAAAGTTAGATTCTAAATACATGTTATTTGCATACGGATCTTCCTTCGTATAGGTTTCCTGGTTACATTTCATTAAGTTTTAACTCAGGTGGATTAATCCGAGTTGTGAGTGTTAGGCTTGCATCAGTCAGGTGTGGTTTGGATTGTAGTATGTGATCGTGTGTTTAGCTGCATGTATGAACTTGGGTAATCGTTCCGTAACTCTGTTTATAATGCGGTCTTTTGTTAATGTTGACAGTGACTTCTCGGAACATAACTGGAATTACCGGGATAGTGTGTTATAGGAACTCGCATGTCTAATTATTGACAAGGCCAGGTCGTATTTTGCTTTCTCTTCCTTGAGTCTCCAGACAAAATCAGCCAGAGATGTTATATGCCGTTTAAGGATGTTTCGGAAGCTGGCAATATGGTTGCAATACCAATTTTTGAAAATATCAGCCGATGCATCGATATATACGTAGGGGCGTCCTCTAGCGCTTACTGTGCACTTATACACTGGTCATGCATTGATAGTCCAAGGAACATTTGGATCTGTCCCTGCATGATCATACTTGGTCGGTTTTTTGTTTGCATGTGTGCAGCGAGTCCTAGACGAATTGATTCTATTATATACATCTGTGGTCATGGTTATTCTATTATTATTTTTGCTATTTCTGGGTGTGTTTGTGTTGTTGTTTGAATTATTACTGATGTCAGGTGTTGGTTGGTTATTGTAGATACTCCAGCTGCTCTTTTCTCAGTTCTTTGTATTACAGTTCGAGTCATTATCATTTAATGCACTAAATGGTTGGTATGCGCGGGCCTGTTTTGAGAGCAGTTTGGTCGCTGTCTAAGTTTACCATTATTAATCCAAAGAATGTGGCACTCTATATTTGATGAGTCGGCATATGACAGTTTTACACGGTGACGATTGAATATTTTGCAGTACGCTCCATTGTCTAGAGAAGCAACGATCGAGTGCAGTGAAGAACTGCTTCGCGATCCTGGATGTCACAGAAATTGCTTGATGAAATTTTATTTAACAATAAGAAAATTGTGATATCACGACAAATAAAATTTCATCAAATAAAATTTCATCAAATAAAATTTCATCAAATTAATTCTTTGTCCTTTATAACTTTATACAGTCCTTAACATTTTCTCTTGTGTCATACTATATATTCTGTAAGTTTTGTAGAGTGATACATTAAGGAACTTTTTTTATGCGTATTACCAGATTTCGCATTTGATCAATGTTCGACAGTGGCTCTCACCCGGCTTAGCGTTAATCTCGCTCGCCTTGCCAGTTTAGAAGACTAGCGTAGAAATCGCACGCTGATTTCATAAATGGTAAAAGTGACAATTATAAATAATAAGGGTGGTTTATATATTTCTGCCTATCGGTTGCAAATTGCAAATAAGCAGCTACTGCATTCTGTCTCTTATAAAATTTCAGCGGATGTATATATAACATACATACATACATACATACATAAATATATATA
>NC_068997.1:37946686-37947074 GCF_001194135.2 Octopus bimaculoides
ACACACACACACCATCATATGCACACACACACACACACACATCTACCTATCAAAGTCACTAGCCCCTATCCACACAACACACACTCTCACATACACACACGCATGCGCACCTTCGTTTTGGGATCACCAGTACTTTATTATCTCTCCTTTTTCCTAGCTCTCCTGTTAAACTATTTTTCCCAACCAGTCGCCATGATTGATCGCTAAATCTACAAGTTTTTTTAATTCTCCCTCTGTTTATTTCCTCATATTCCTTTCTGTTGAAGAGCGTAGGCTCGAAACTAAAAAGACTTTCTCAATTTCCCGAACGTCAGACTAATACACTTGCTTGTTTCCCATAGACCTGTCTTCGTCTTTTGTTTTCTGTAAATTTCAACTATACACACAC
>NC_068997.1:37947493-37953273 GCF_001194135.2 Octopus bimaculoides
GAAAAGAAAGTTGACCACAGGTCACACGAGAGCAGAGAGGATGGTGGAGGGAGGAAGTGGAACAAGGAGGAAGGGACAGAAGGGTATAGCAGTGAAGTAGAGGCCAGGACAGAGGTATAGATAGAAAGATGGAGGAAGACAGATAGATAAATAGATAGAAAGATAGATATATATACATTAATCATATAATAAGGGATAAAATCATTCTTGATTTTATCAGGAGGTGAGCACGAAAATAAAAACCTTATAGGTAAATTTTCCAAATATTATATTAATAATTATATACATAATTATAACAAGGGATTAGCAAAAACGTTTTTCCACGCGTTGAAAATAGACGCCAAATGGCTCTAAACAACCTTAAAACCCCTAAAAATACAGGTAGTCGTCGAGTAAAAGAAAGATAATAAATTAAACCCCATGTGGGATCTATTTTCATCACGTGGAGAGGTGATTTTGCCACTCCCTTGTTATAATTATGTATATAATTATTAATATATATATACCGTAAATCCTCGAATATAGTCCGTCCTTGAGTATAATACGCAGGGGATTTTTAGAGGGCTGTACCTCTGAAAAACCTAAACCTTGTGTATAATACGCACCCCTTCTCTAACTTGAGTCTAGAAGGTCTATATAACGTCCTTGGTTTGTAAACATATATCCGGTAACGTCCTTTATTATTATTGCATATATAACATAATGCAAACGTGTAGCTTTTTTGTGCACTTTGTTTGCAGAAAATAAAGAAATAACAGTAATAACGTCAGTGAAAAATAAATATTAAGTAAAATTGCCTTTACATATTTATCACTATCAGTTATAAAAGCAAAAGCAAAAACATTTATTCAAATCTTTCAAATTCAACGTCACTTTCAACATCAAATAACTGCCCCATTTGTTCCTCCGTAAACATGTCAGCATCATTGTAGTGTAAATCTCCGTCATCATCAGATTCATAGTCAACATCAGAAGATTTACTTTCATTTATTTCATTTTTTCCATACAACGTCATCCTGAGTACCATCGAGTGCAGACGATATACAACACTTTTATTTTAATAAATGTTGCTTACTGCAAGTTATGGGTGATTCTTTTATGACTTCATTGCTTTCAAGGTATTTTCGCGCCCGACATCACAAAATACGTCTGAATAAACATTGCCGGACAGTAAATAGAGATTCGGACATTGCTTACAAAATATTTTTCCTTTTTAACTTCGTAGATAGTACGCACTAGGGATTTTGAGCTTTAAATTTTGGGTAAAGAAATGCGGATTATACTCGAGGATTTACGGTATATAAGAGACCAAAGTGTACGTACGCCCCGATATGTATATAAAAAGGGATACAAAAAATGGGACAAGAAGGCAAAGCATCCAGAGAGTTAGAGGATACAAAAAAGGAATAAGAAAAAACAAGGACGGGTCATTCGGAGTTTTCTTTCCTCAGTCGAGTTCCAGATTATCTTTGCGATTTCGGCTGGTTATACCTGAGATTGCTCCAATCTGGCCAGCCCCAAGGAAAAACTAAGCTAAGAGCACTAGATTCTTTGGAAGAAAGCAGCGAATGTATACGAAAACAAGGACGGAAAAGAAAAACGGAGAAATGGTACACAAATACAGATGCAAACAGTATTAACAACAGGTGTCTTTCGACTAAGGACGAATTAAATTAAGCTGGCGTGTGTGGAAGTGAAGCCTTACGGCTGGGACATAACAGATGACAGGCATGGGGAGGAATATAGATGTTGCAGGGTTGGTAGTCGAACCAAGAAAGAAAGGTCAGGCTTAGCCGAACACCAGTCACGTGGAGAGAGAGAGAGGTAGAAACAGGGGGGATATAAGAATTAGGGAGGGACGAGAGAAAAAAGAAAAGGGACAGAGTGAATCGAAAGAGGAGGAAAAAAAACTCCGAATGACCCGTCCTTGTCTTTTCTTACCCGTCCCTTTTTTGTATCATCTGTCTGGATGTTATATTGTCCCTTTTTTGTATCATCTAACTGTCTGGGTGTTTTGCGCTACTGTCCCATATTTTGCATTCCTTTTTATATACATATAGCAGCGTGCGTACACTTTGGTCTCTTATATGTAAGTACATTTATATATATCTAAATTTTGTACGACTCCCTTATTCTTTCATTCTTTCTTTCATTCTATCAGCCCCTTGACACTTCATTCTTTTCACTCTTCTTTCTTTCGTTCCCCCTCTCTCACATTTCCTAGCTTTCTCTTCATTCTCAACTTCCCCCCTCTTTCACTTCACTTTTCTTTTTTCTCGTCCCTCCGTAATTCTTCTATCCAGTGTTCGGCCAAGCCTGACCTTTCTTTCTTGGTTCGACTACCATCCGTGCAACATCTATATTTCTCCCCATGCCTGTCATCTCTTATGTCCCTGCCGTAAGGCTTCACTTCCACACACGCTGGCTTAATTCGTCCTTACTCGAAAGGCATCTCTTGTTAATGTCCTGTTATTTGCATCTGTATTTGTTTATCATTTCTCCGTTTTTTTTTCGTCCTTATTTTCGTATATATTCGCTGCTTTCGCTGCTTTCGTACACATTCGCTGCAAGGAATCTAGTTCTCTTAGCTTAGTTTTTCCTTGGAACTGGCCAGATTGGAGCAATCTCGAGTATAACCAGCCGAAATTACAAAGATAATCTGGAACTCGACTGAGGAAAGAAAACTCCGAATGACCCGTCCTTGTTTTTTCTTGTCCCTTTTTTGTATCATCTAACTGCCTGGGTGTTTTGCGTTCGTGTCCCATTTTTTGTATTCCTTTATATATATATTATTTTATATCAGACACGGTTGTAACGTCTCTTTTGAAAATGATATCGTTCATGTGGTATATATATAAGAAGCATACACTTTTCAATAATAGCATGGATCGTACGATATGGACTATATAGATACGTGATGATAAAATAATGTCATCGTAACCCAAAATATGTGTTCAGTCGAAGCAACAAATGTATCGGTTTGTGACCTTTTAGAAATAGATTTCCATTAAATCATTTCTTACTGAAAGGGCATAGTAAAGTCCTAAATACTATGTCTGAATATAAAATTAGGGTGATTACAGCCTGAAAACCTTTGAAAATTGTATTGCTCGGCTAGATGCCACAGCTGAGAAAATCAATAACATTGTTTCAGTTACGTATATTCTGATTTTTCTAAACATTCATAAAAATTCTATTGATTTCATTCGTTTTGATATAATGAATTTTGTTGCCACTGATTGATTATTTTATCTATGATGGAATATCTATTTAAAAGGAAGGCAGTTCACGTTCTCTAACGTTCTATTTAATTAATTTGCTCAAGTAATATATTGTTAGTGATGGTGCTATTGAAGTATGAAAAATGTATTTAATCTCAATCTGACGCAAGTTATGGAGTGTAAATAATGAACCGAATACGTAAATATAGCAACATCAATGGCTTACGAAAAGCAAAAATTTGGTCGATGTTTACACTTAGCAATCTGAGAAAATACTTCATCTTCGAAAGGTTAATTTCCTGAAATTCGGATGATGTAAGATAAAAGTGTCAGTTTACTGAAAAGAACATTAGACAGATCTTTACATATTATTCAATAGTTCAATATCTATGTACAAAGAATCATAACCAGTTTAAATCAAAGATATCAGTAGATTACTGATATCACTAATTTATATGCATATAAATATAAATGTGATTGTTGTACTTGTTTAAGATATGAAAGCTACTTACCATGGGTTCAATCTTCAGTTCTTTTCTTTCTTTGTCACCTTGATCAAAAAATTCTGACATCACTAAATCTGCAACCTAAGAAGAATAAAAAGAAAACATTACAAAAACGACATCTTGCGCGTCATGATTTTAAATAATTACACCATTATCGGGTTCTTGGCTGACTCTAACGAAGTCATCTTGGCCAGAACTTACTCCTTTATAGAGGCCGACAAGAAACAGATCAGCGTTACCCTTCTTCCGCTGACAAAGTCACATAAAAAGGGAAGAGAAAGCAAGAATAAATATTACAGTTGGAAATGAAAATAATATCATGTAATATAGATATCAAAGAAATAATATAGAAATCAAAGGAATTTCATTTAATTCCTTTTATTATGCCATACAATTTTTATGACATCATCATGAAGAGTCGTTATAAATTTAGTCCTTCGGAAAGTATTTAGTACACACCGGTTTGTTTGTCAAAAATGTACTAATAAAATAAAGGTTACCGTAATAACGATAAATCTTGTGATGATCAAAAAGGGCAAACAAAATATTGATTTCAAACTTCGGCACAAGGTCAGAAATTTGTTGCGGAGGGGAGGGCTCTACTCGATTATATTGATCCCAATGTTCAGCACTTATTTTATCGACTCCGAAAGAGTGGAAGGATGCTGCTATAGAACGTGTGTGCCAAAAGTGGTTTTCAAGGTTTCGGTCCAAGATGCACCTCGCTCTGGCTGGCCAATTAAGATAACAGTGAAACCAACCCTCATTATACGACCAGGATGATCCAGATCATATTTCAATTGAATGAGACTAATCTCGTCTAAAGGATTTCCAAATGCAGTTCGTTGCAGAAACATGCAGAAAACGATCCTTTTTTGAAGAGAGTGGTGACAAGGACCGCGGCGAACCACAAAAAACAACCGCCAGAGCAGGAATTTGTCTAAAGAAGGTTAAGGTTTCAATTTGGTTTGATTGGAAGTGTGTTATTTTTTATGAGCTTCTTCCTACGAATAGATAGGACCATCAAATCAGATGTGTACTGTCGCCAGCTGGACAAGTTAAACGCAGCGACCCACCAGAAGCGTCCAGAACATCCTATTCGTGAGGGCACTGTCATTTATGATAATGCCAGACCGCACACTACTTTGTAGACGTTACTGTGGCTTGGCTGAGAAGTTTTGCCTCGCCCTCCATATCCGCCAGACCTTTCGCCTTCCGATTTCTACTTATTTCGGTCTCTTAACAATTCATTGAATGGACAGACCTTCAACTCCGAAGAGAATGTAAAAAATTACCTGGAAGGTTTGTAAAGAAGGAAATTCTTTGAGAAAGAAGTATTGGATCTACCCAAAAGATTGGAGGAGATAATGAAACGAAACGGTAATTATATCATTTTATAAATCAGTTTGTGCTAGGAACTTACATTTCATTTTCGTTTAAAAACTGAACGGAGTTTTTGACCAACTCAATACTAACTGTATTAGAAAAGTGGGAGAGACTTTGGATATCGGAAAACGTACCTCTACAGTTTCATACAATTTAAAACAAGAAAATGTAAACGTGCCTTCTGATCTGTTGGAAGTATTTGAATCCAACGCAGACTCATTTTTCCAACATGGAGACAAAAAATAAAGCTTGGGTTTCACCAAGAAACGAAAGCTCCACACTAAATGGCATTCCACTTCTTTAGAAATTTAACAGCCATCGATCTGCAGAGAGATTGTCTTTTTGGCTAACAAAGGCGCCATTTTTCGTGTTTTTTTTTTTTGTGAGTCGATCCTGGATTGTGAACAACGAATGATACATTGAGACACTCAAAAGGCTCAGAGAAGCTGTTAGCAGAAAAAAAACGAGCATATTCTTCATGACAATACACGATCACATTCGTCGCAATATATCAGACAATCGGCAAATTGGATTGGTCAGTTTCTCTTCATTTCATGTCCTCCGAATTCTACTATTTCGGTTCTGTGAAAGACAGAGTTCGGGAATAATGATTCGGTGACAGAGCAGAGTTGAAATTGGCTGAGAAGTGGCTACACCAGTACGTTAA
>NC_068997.1:37953986-37956898 GCF_001194135.2 Octopus bimaculoides
GAGAGAGAGAGAGAGAGAGAGAGAGGGAGGGAGACATCACTAAAGTGACAGAGGGTACAAAGTGGTAGCGGCATTGCAGGAAATAAGAGTTAAACCGACTCATTAGCTACAAGGGTATTGTCTGAATTAGTTGACAAGGGAGACAAGCTGCCTACGGTCGCAGATATAGCCATATCACTGGTGATTTCGAATTTTGATGCAGAGTATCTTAATTCTCATCGGTGGCTCTTATCACGCCTATGGTTAAACTCAACTCACCTCGTCACCTAATATGAAAACCGTTGAACTCATGTACTGAATTCAAAAACGGTAGAAGTGAAAACTATAAAAATAGGGGTGGCTTATTAGCTATTTAACAACCCAAGGCAAATTTATAGACGTCACTAACTTCACAGAGGGTACAATATGGTACCGACACTGCTAGACATAAGAGCCAAACCGACTCATCAGCCTCGGGAGCGCTATCTTGATAAGCTAACAAAGGAGACCTGATTCCTACGGTCATAGTTTTCACTCCTAGTGTTTTTGTAATCAGCACATGAGTTCAACGGAGCTCGTCTCCCTTGTCAGCTAATGAAGATAGGGTTTTGTGGTTAATGAGTTGTTTTGACTCTTATTTCTAGCAATGCTGGTGCCACATTTTACCCTCTGTCACTTTAGTGACATCTATAAACTTTCCTTAGGTTGTTAAATTGCTAATAAGCCACTCATATTATTTACACACACACACATACACACACACACACACACACACACATACACACACACACACACACATACACACACACACACACACACACATATATATATATATATATATATATATGTGTATCTTTTCAAATTCCTTAAGCGTCTTCGTCTCTCTATCGCTATAGAAAATGATTATACTAGGGTTAACCTCCTTGTTGTTACTTTTGGTGTAAGTAATGAACTATACCAACCTTATCATAAGCGAAATGAGTGCTTAAGATATATAATTAAAAATTCAAATCACCCAAGAAGCATAATAAATTCTATCATTGAATATATATATATGCCCGTTTTCGAGACATTTGGCTAATGAGGATGTTTAAGGAAAATCAAAATTACTACAACCAGACATTATTTGAAGCTGGATATAAAGATAAAATTTACTATATCCAGAATAATAACAATTATAAAATTCCCAGTAATGATAGAATATTATATAAATTGGAGGCTTAAAAGAGAGTATAATAAAACAAAAAATTTAGATATTTTTTAACTAAGCTAAATAAAAGAAAGAGCAATAATGACACAAATGTGATATGCAAAAACTTAAGTATTAAAGATAAACATATTAATAAGTATAGGCCTAAATCTTTAGGAAATAAATATGTGATTAATAATAATAATAATAATAATAATAATAACAATAATAATAATAATAATAATTACACTACTGGGCACTGCACACATCCTACGCAAAACACTTTCAATACAGTAACCATAAGAGCATCACAACAAACCACAGCACATACCCAAGGCACACAGAGCTGCGCTCTGTAGTGAAGTGAAAGCACGTTATAAAAATAAAACTACTGAATAATAATAATAATAATAATAATAATAATAATAATAATAATAATAATAATAATAATAATAATAATAATAAATTTAGAAATAAAAATTACAATAGGAAAAAATCCAATATTAATAAAGGCAGTACTAATAAAAGAAAGTATATATAAATCATAAAAAGAATAAATCAACAAATATTTGATATAATGTTCCATTCTCATTTTCAATAGCTACCAATTTCCCTCGAAAATTCTTTGCTGCACTAGATAGGTTATTTCCCACCTTTAAGTAAATATGGGAAATTATTTAATCACCATAGTAGAAAGTTTTCGTATTCAGCCACTAGAAATTTATTTGAGATTATAGCAGCATACAATAAACAGAGTATTAATGAATATCTCAATTTTAAAATTATAACTAGAACGGATAAAGTGTATCGTGAAATTAACTCTAATGATATTATTTCTGAACTAGTAATTACAACTCTGATAATACAGTTAGGTTTATTACGTAACTTTCGAGTGACGAATACAAGTGAATAAATTCCTGAGTAATTGTCAAAACAAAATTATATGCGCTTAAGAAAATCAGTGTTTAAGGGTAAATATAGTATAGTACATTGGTTCATATGCTACAATTTGGAAATCTAGATTTCATAATCATTCTCATTCATTTAAGACTAGAAGAAAAAGTAATTCTACAGATCTAAGTAATGCATTTGAAATTTAAAAGACAGGAACAGTTTATATGGTTTAAAGTAGCCCATTATTGCTTATGCACCGACGTACAATATTGGCAATTCTGCATGTGATCACTGCCTTGCAGAAATGTATTATATAATTATTTCTAAAGAAATTTTATCAAATTTGAATGGGAACTTTACTATAAGATGCAACCATAAATTTCAAAAGACATTCAAATATTTCACCTCTTAATTATAATATCTCATATATTATATAAGGTTAATTCTTCTAACAGGTTTAATACATTTAATAAATAGATAACTAATTGAAGTGACTATAATCATAGCGTAGAATTCTTATCTTTAATAAATTCAAATTACGATAAACGTAACCAAACAAACGAAGTTTGCTTTTAGAAGCGTTGAGAGGTCTTAGAAAGTTAGAGAAGTGATTTTAAATTCTCAATCGCAGGATAATGCTAAAACTATAGCCTGAACAGGATAAACTACCCCTATTTTGCAGAAAAAAGTGTAGGCAGTTAGCTATGAGACTCGAACTCACATCTCCGTGATTACGCGTCGCGGTGCTCTGACCGATTGAGCTAAACTCTCCCACTACAGATTCCTCTGCAAATTTAAGATGTATAGAAATTTTGCTTTATGAGACGCTATCATATGAGATGATACATAT
>NC_068997.1:37957399-37959931 GCF_001194135.2 Octopus bimaculoides
TATATATATATATATATATATATATATATATATATATATATATATATGTATGTAAATATATATATATGAATATATAAATATATTTATATATATGTATATAAATGTATATATGTGTATATATATGTATTTGTACATGTTCGTGTATGTGTGTAGGTTGTGGAAGCTTCCCGTGAGATTTGTGCTGTGAATGGGGAAAGAGCTATGCCTCAGTGTACCACCCACCGTTGGTTTTCGCGCTTTAAGAAGAGAATTTTGATCTTGAAGACAGATTACACACCGATCGACCAATTGGGTTCGAGGAAGGGCGATTGAATCAACTTTTTCACGAAAATCCAAATCAAAGGACCAGAGAATTGTCGGAACAGATGGATTGTGATAAAAAAAAAACTGTAGAAACCACCTTCTCTCAATGTCTAAGGTTCACATCGCCTATATGTACAAAGTTGTGATTCAAGAACTCTAATGAGAAGTCCTGCTCCATGCTCCATGATCTTGATCAAGACTAGGCGCCGTCAGATTTTCATCACTTTCGACCATTTTGCGCGGTGTATCGTTGAATAATGTCGTAGAATTGAGGTCTCGGTTGGTCAAATTCGTTGAGTCAAGACCGGAATATTTCTACCAACGAGGCATCGAAAAAAATATTGAACGATGGGAGGAAGTCGTAAAGAACAACGGAAAATATATTTTCTATTAATTTGTTGTAGTCTTTACGTTTAAAACAATTTTGAAAAAAAAACGCTCATGAATTATTTTTTAACTCAATACACACACACACACACACACACACACACACACACACACACACACACACACACACATATTATATATCTGTATTTCTGTATGGTTGTATGTAAAAGTTTCCATATATCTACGAATGTCTACAAATACTGTATTATTTTATAACTATATAACTTAGTTGGCTTACATTACTACTACTACTACTACTAATAATAATAATAATAATAATAATAATAATAATAATATAGGAAGCCCAATATATCCAACATGACCGATAAGGGCACACCAGGCACATGCATCACAACCAAGATAAATAGCGGGTGATCTTGCAGGTGGGACCCAGTTAGAATTTTCTTCAAGCCGAATGACTCATTCCGATCAAAAGATACATGAATAAGGGTTGTTTAATGATGAAGGAAACGTCCATATTTTCAGGGGTGAATTGGACAAATCTCTCTCAACACATGACTATGGTCCTTCCTCACTACTCCTGCTAGCAATCAGAGATACGTATATCGTCAGTCACTAAGGGACAGACTGGTCAAGGCCGATCAGCTGACAAGTAAATAAGTGGTACAAAGCAGAATATTTGCTACAGCCCATCTTTTACACCAAGACAAAACATACATGATAACATTTCCAATCAACTAAAATCAGAAGCTAGGACAGTCACTGCCTGATAATACTGCATGAAAAAAGGAAAGAAGAAAGAAAAAGGAGAGATGCGAAGAAGAGGCATTACAAAGGGTTGAGGCTGATACGCATTTGCTTATATAATATCTGTATTATTTTCATGCAACGCTTTATAACACGAGCTTAAGGAGAGGAATGGTAGCAAATATAACAAAAGTATGGTAAATAAGATAGAAAAGACAAGGCCGAACGCAAGGTAAATTAGGAAAAAGTGTAAAGCAAGGGAAATTAAATTGATAGAAAGAACAAGTTTCGAATACACAGACACTGTAAAAGGCTGATAGAAATAGAGAATACATAAATAAATGACTCAGGTAGATAAAGTATATATCGAAGGTTGTTCAATGTGAAAAAAAAAAAAACAAGAGAAAAAATATTAATAGGTGGAAAGAGTATGTACAAA
The DNA here is from genome assembly GCF_001194135.2 of Octopus bimaculoides. Taxonomy (NCBI): domain Eukaryota; kingdom Metazoa; phylum Mollusca; class Cephalopoda; order Octopoda; family Octopodidae; genus Octopus; species Octopus bimaculoides. The sequence continues at coordinate 37,959,237 of NC_068997.1, forward strand.
AATGCTTATAACTAGAAAATCGTGCAAAGATGTTTGTATGCTCAACAAGCCTAATGTATATGATGGCGAACCTAAATACTTTTTAAATGGTAATTGCCTGATTAAAGAAGTTTTTTTATAGGGATTATGCACATGTTAATAATAATCTTAGGTACAAAACTTATACTGGAGCTACATAAAGCAGCTTCAGATCGAGACATTATTTACAAAAGAATTTATTCAAATATCCGAAATTTATTCAAATATCCGAAAAACATGTTAGCGAATTTAGTTAAACAAGTATGGTAATGAAAAGAAGTTGTTTCTGTCCCCTTTAAGATACAATAGTCAATATTAGGAGAAAGCAAGCCCATAGAGGCATGAATCTCTCCCGCCTGCGTTCCAGGGAGTAGAGACCTAGTGCCTGCAGTCGCTCCCTGTAGTTCATCTGGGAGGATACAGGAGGCGGTCGAAAAAGCCAGCTTCTATATATGGCTGAAGCGGGAAGACCGAATATGGCTTGAAAGTCATAACATGTCTAGGTGAGACAGGCTGACACTGAAGTGGCTTCGCGCCCTCCATTGTCAGTTAAAGTTCATACAGTGTCATGTGACAACTTGCTGGGGCTACTTGCTGGAGCCTAGCAGCGGGAAATTTAGACAGTGTCACGTGACAACTAGCTGGGGCTGCCTGCTGAAGCCTAGCAGCAGATATAA
>NC_068997.1:37960151-37962776 GCF_001194135.2 Octopus bimaculoides
TAACTGGATCCTAATCCACCAAGGAAAGGTATGTCAGAAGAAAGTAATTCAACAACGCGGGTTGATGAACCGTAAGACGTGTGGCCAGAACCTCCTGGAAAATAACCATAGCGAGGGACATTCCACAGTTGAATTAGAACAGTCACAAACAGTGAAAAAAGATATGCACCCAACACCAGAGCTGAAGACACCTCCGAAAGGGGGTGGCCCCGCCACGTCAAAACGGTAGAGGAGTAGGGGCCGAAACCGGACGTGGTTCCTCCTGATGATGTATTGAGCTAACTGGATCCTATAAAGGAGCTGTTGTGGTAGCAGACCACGAAACATGGTTGAAATTCCCCTATCATCACAAAAAGAAAAAAAATCTGGCTAAAGAGTTTTAACATATAGTGTAAAAATATATAAAAATGTAATCGGAAATATTCCACGATAAGAAATAGAATATGTACGCGTGCGTATATGTATGAGCGTAGTATATGTATGTGTGAGTGAATGTACATGTGTGTGTGTGTGTGTGTGTGTGTGTGTGTGTGTGTGTGTGCATGTTTTGTATGCGTGTATCTGTGTGTGTATTGAATCTGGGTAACTTAATTTGTTTAAATTTTATAAATCTCAGTCTTTCGAATAAGAATTCAAAAGTGCATATTCAGATTAATTTCCATTTGAATCTAGACTAATTTCCATTTGAAAAAGTATGACTTATTGAGACAAATTTATGGAATCAATAGCAAGCTCTCGTATCCTATATGAAAATGTCGGTAATAAAATTCTGAAGATTTGATGTAAGTTACATATATTGAAATGTTACCAGAATTTGATATCTTCGTTTCAATTTATGTATTTTGTCGAATGATTGGTCTGCCCCTATACTATAACAAAGAGAATTACTTATTAATTACTCTGGATTATGTAACTTTTAGTAAAAGAAATAAATTATTTCACATTATCTGTTATCTTCTACTTGTTTCAGTCATTTGACTGCAATAATAATGAGGCACCGCTTTGAAGGGTTTTAGTTGAACAAATCGACTCCAGGACTTATTTTTCCAAAGCGTGCTACTTATTCTATCGGTCCCTTTTGTTGAACTGCTAAGTTACATACATACATACGTACATATATTTAAACCATGGTTTTTTTTTCAGTTACCATCTACGAAATCGACTCATAAGGCTTTCATCGGCCCGAAGCTATAGTAGAAGACCAAGGTGCCATGCAGTGGGACTGAACTCGGCACCATGTTGTTGGGAAGCAAACTTCTTACCACAGAGCCACACCTGCGCGCATATATATGTATATGTATAGAGGATGCGTAAGATATTTGAGGACAGTCTTATGTTTATAAAAAAGAAAAGCAGATATGTAATAACAGAAAATAACTTTATTTATAAAAAAATGCTATGATGATAAAAAGAAACCTTATTTTCTATACAGTTATTCAATAAAGCCACCTTCAGCTTCAATAACTGCTTCTATATGAGATCTAAATCATCTACATGCTTGAATCAAGTGGTCTTGGTTCATTTTCGACATTACTCTGACTATGGCAGCTTTGAAAGAATCTTTGGTGTTATAGGTGTGTTCATTTACCTTTCTCTCAACAACGCTCCACATATAATAGTCCAATGGATTGAGATCTGGCGAATTAGGAGGGCAAATTTTAGAGTTATATATGATGTCTTCGTGGACAACATTTCTGACTGTTCTTTCTGACACATGGAGATCTTTTGCAATTGATATCATAGACTTTCTGGGATTGTAATCAATGGTCTGTTGATCTTGCTGGATAAATTCAGGTGTTCTGATGATTCAGAACGTTTAAAATGCTTTTTATGTTTTGATACTGGTGATACCTTTTCATCTTCAGTCTCTAGCTCATTACAAACTTTGTAGACGAAAGTTTTGGCAACATTTAAAACTCTGGATATTTCGAAATCACAATGCTCAGCTTTTATAACCACAATAACCGTATGCCTCTTCATTTCTTGAGTAAGCTGAGCGTCTGCCATTATTATTTGCATGTACCGCATCGGCTATCATTGCATTTGGACAGAGTGAATATTTGATTTTTGTTGATGAGGTCAAACCTAGCTTTGTTAATAGGTTTTTCCATGCTTTTTCAATATACTTCCTAAATTCAGTGTTTTATTTCTCTTCTATTTCCTGGTAGAGTTTTTGTTCTAAGTAACCCATCACCGAATCCGCATAAACGGGAGCACCCGTCATTCCCATAGCCGTGCCTTTAATTTGGATATAGTTCTTTCCATTAAAGAAAAAAGTATTATTTTCCAGGATAAGTCTCACTGAGTCTAGTATAAATGTCACGTGAATCTGTTGGTAATTGCTTCTCTATGTATAGGTATAAAAGACAAAAGAACAGCCAGTCTGCTACAGTACATGTCAGACGGGATCTTGATGAATGCCATGAGGCATGAAAGTATACTAATCCTTATATATTTAATACTCTATACTTAATACTCAGTATTTCATATATTCAATAAGACATTCAATACTTCATTTCATTTTACTATTTATATTATATATTCCATATTCTATATCCCACATTAATTTTATAAGAATATAAATAAAACATAGAAAGCAGACAGAACTGGAACTCTTTTAAATAA
>NC_068997.1:37965021-37966414 GCF_001194135.2 Octopus bimaculoides
ATACTTATATACATATAATATATATATAAACATATATATATATTTCTATATATGTATATATTTCGATTTTTTGGATTTGGTTTGAAAAATTCCTTATATGAGTTCGTGTGTTGAAGCATATTCTGTTGTATCTGGGGAGAGTCATTCTCTTTTGTTCCCTTAAAATTTAACACACTCACCGGTAAAATTTCCACTTATTTATTTTTATTTTTCTAATATTTTCGTTGCGTCAAAACATCAAAAATTAAATAAAATAATATATACTCCGAAATCAGCCAGTACTAAAAACGAAAGGCATTTCAGTTTGCATTATGGCAAGTAAACGAAATGCCTTTACCAACCCGTTGTAATACCCGCACACACAGACAAGTGAACGAAGCAGTGGATTTCTTTTCCGCCTTACCTACAACCAGCGAGGCAGTTACCATGGATTAAATTGACATTAGCTTAGAAGATATACTACGAGTCATATATGAGGTGGACGTACCCTCAACTGCTGTCCCTGATGGTTTCCCAGCGATCCTCCTCAAATCGTGTAAGCAAGCCCTGGCGAAACCACTACAGATTCTCTTCCAGACCTTTCTTGCAAATGGCAGGCTGCCAAGCAAACTGAAGGAGGGAATGATATGCCGAATCCATAAAGGAAGGAAGCAAAGCAGATGCCAAAAACTATAGGCCTGTCATATTGATTTCTTGCATCAGCAAAGTCATGGAACGGATAGTCAGATGGAAACTAATCGCATTCCTTGAAGAAAACAACTTACTGTGTGATACTAAGCATAGCTTTCGATCAGGTAGGAACTGCTTGACCCAGCTCTTACAGCACTATAACTGGATCTTGAGGTAGTTACTCATCAACTCAAATGTGGACGTAATATAGCCTGCTCTCACAGGTATGGTCACCAACAGTGTAACATTAACAGTGGACCTTGAAGTAATCAAGCGAAGCTTCACAAAGAAGATTTTTCGTTGCAACAGCTCAGCTACCGGGAAAGGCTGAAACAGCTAAGACTCTACCCAGCTGGAGCGATGGCAGGAGAGGTAAGCAGTAATATACATCTGGCAGATCATGGAAAGAATTGTGCCAAATTTTGGCATTGAAAGCTACACCAGTGCCTGAACGGATCAACACTGTACAGTCTCAAAGATCCCAGCAATTCCATCGCGCTTCAGGTAAGAGGTGCAAATGAGGGTAGCAACATCAACCTCCCTTATTCACCAAATGGCACATATTAAAGTAAGCTCTCAATGATAAAAGTGTAGCAAAACGGTGGTACCCCAGAATGGCCACAGCTCTTAGCTTAAACAAAAAAAATATACATATGCACACATATATATATACATATATATACATATTTATATACGTACATATATATATATATATATATATATA
>NC_068997.1:37966765-37968303 GCF_001194135.2 Octopus bimaculoides
ATACAGCTCAACCGATTAGCGCTCTGGTAGAGCTTCAGGAATATAAAATTAAGGAGAGGAGAAAACAAATTCAAAGGCCGATGTATATATTCATTCAATCTATATTAACGAAATTCTCCATGGTATACAAAGTACATACATGGATGCATTCATCTATATGATATTTTAAAAATTTATAAAAATTTATAAATACATACATATACATGAAAATTTATAAATATATAAAAATTCATACACATAAAAATTCATAAATATAAATATATAAAAAGGTATAAGTCCATAAATATACTTGCGAAGTCCTAATGAAGAGGATGACAAAGCAGATGTAAAATTATTAATAAGGAGTCTGGAACATGTACAAAGTAATAATTACTACCAGTCCATTAAACCCGGTTTACTAGACAAAGTAATTAAATTTGCAGAGAAATTTAATACTATCACACGTTTGGAGAAAAATATCATATTTACTGCAAGGAAAACACTGATCTCCTTCAAAAATAGGACATGGGCCCGATCTAACCTCCATGATGACTTTGATGTTACAAAGAAAAGTTCGGATTCTGCCCAGGTCACAGATATTGTTGGACTATTTTTAATCTCTAAAATTAGGGAATAATTCCCTAATATTAGTGGAGGCCTATATAAAGATGACGCCTTATTCGCCATATCTCAATCCTCTGCAAAAGTAACTGATAGGATTTGGAAAAAATTGATGACATTTTTTATATAATACAAATTAGATATCGTATTTGAAAATGTCTCTAAATATATTAACATACTGGATGTAACATTACATTTGGACAATGTCTTATTCTACCCCGACCATAAGCCTAGCAAAACTATCAAATCATCTCCAAAGTGTCATTAATGAATAATTAAAGGCATGTCGATAAGAATATCTAATTTATCCGCAAATGAAAAATTATTTAACGAGTTTGCACCCCTTTATAATACAACACTAAAAGACAGCGGTTTTAACAGTAAAACATTCTATATTAAAAACACGATATTTAAAATCAGATTAGGCAAACAGTTTCCAAATATTACGAATTCTAACATTGACTCACATCATATAAATAACCCCACCGAATATAGGAATCAACAACACTAAGACACTATAGATTTTTCAAGTATAGCCAGACGATACAGAGCAGAATAGAAACTATTCTGGGAGGAAACGGGAAACTGTATGGTTTACACCCCCTTTCTCCCTCCAAGTAAAAACCTTCCTAAGTTATTTTTTAGCATTATCGATAGGAACTTCCCACCTGGTCATAAATATCACTCTATATTTAATAGATTGTGTCTTAAATTATCTTGGATCAATCATTGCAACAAATAACAGACTTAAACTTAGAAATAACAAAACCATTAGAGATTACCTAACTGATCCTAACATGGAGAACAATAATAAGGACTTGGATATTAAAAATAGTAAGACTAAACCCAGAAACAAAATAAAAACATGTAATGGTCGTAATAGGGAATTTTGTCCCCTTAAAGGCTTCTGTTTAAGGAGAAATACCGTATATATAGTT
>NC_068997.1:37969631-37970026 GCF_001194135.2 Octopus bimaculoides
TATAACCTTGGCATAGCTGGTAAATTAGGAGAATGGTTGCATGACTTCCTGAATGGTAGAAGTCAGACAGTTGCAGCCAATGGAGAACTATCTAGGGAAACGCAAATATTGAGCGGCGTTCTGCAAGGAACTTCCTGGGGCCACTACTGTTCATAGTGGCCCTTCTGGACATGCCCACGGTCACTCGGAAAGCCACTGTCACTAGCTACGCTGATGACACAAAACTATCTCAGGCAATAAAGAATTCTGATGATATAATAAGCCTGCAGAATGACCTAAGTGCAATATACAAGTGGGCAGAGAAAATAACATGCAATTCAATGCAAAAAAATTTCAAGTACTGCGCCACAAGGCCACAAGTGCCTCCCAACTGGCATACACAGGACCTGGAGGTA
>NC_068997.1:37970126-37972457 GCF_001194135.2 Octopus bimaculoides
TATATATATATATATATATATATATATATAATTGCAATAAAAAAAGAAATAGTTTACCAATGTGTTGAAAGTACTCAAACGAGTAATAAGTTATATGTGGGGCAACCCAAAACCGTATGAAACGTAGACTGAATTACCATATGTATACCTTTAGAAAACACAAATAGGAGGAATTCAACTGGTTTGAGTAATTATATATGATACCTCAATGATAAGGGTATTAGTTATTATCCCTGTTGGAAAATCTTAGCGTCAGCACCTGCGTATGTTTTAAAGAATAAGAAATGTTTGTTGTGTGTAAGTGAGTTTCTATTTATATTAAAGGCCAATCTTCCTCTACTTAACACTAAAAAAAGAAACAAAAATATTCCTTCATAAGGTTAAACACACTTTCTCTAAATATAATTGATATTAATTGTTATTGGTGCCGTGCCCCCTTTGATGATAAAACTATTTTTCCTAATCTGAGCACTATATATTGATTGCCATCCTTTTCTAATTTATGTGTAAGACAACATTCTATATACACATTATATATTATTTTCTTTATAAATAAATATACATCTTAATAGTATATATATACATATATAAAATCACACCAGTTTTTCCTTGGGATGTTACTCCATATATTTCTAAGCATTTATTTTTAAGCATTCATTTATTTTAAAAATGTACCCGTGAGTCCTGAACCATATATCTATTACCATTCGTATATCTTGGTGTATTCAAATACATCTTATGACAATATACCCTATATTTCGTCCCTTCACCTCCACCTTAGGCAGAATAACTCCCATTGTAATTGTTATGATCTGAGAGAAGATTCCAAAGGACCAATACCTGACGATGAAGAACTGAAAATAGTGGTTAATGCAGGCTCGGGGAGTGTGGAGGTTACAAGAGTGATGAGAAGTTAAGAGATGCGTGAATCGGGTGCAGAGATACGAGACCAACAAGGTATGTGGAGCAACCAGGCCATAAGAGTAGATAACCATTTGAAAATTACTTTAATGAGAAGTACGTTTAAGCTTATGATAAAATATTAGTAGTCATATGATTTTATCAGATGATTTTCTCAAAATGAGAGAAATTGCTTCTACTTGACATATTTCTATTTCAACTGTTGCTTTGAATGAATCGCTATCTATTCCATTAATCACCATATTGTTACTCTTATATTTCTTTTTCTTCTTTCTTCGTAAGATGAATTTTCGATTACTAAAGCCGTGTTATCTCACTTGTTAATGCTCGTAGAAAACACAAAATGTGATCAATTATTATTACAGAAAGTCTTTTTGTTCTATCATTATGTATAAATTTTACATTTTTACTACCTTAAGCTTCAGTAGTGAGCTCTTCTTGAGGTGTATTATTTGTTAGTTTGAGACAGAATAAAATATTCGTGCATCTGTGTCTTATATATCATTTATTTACCAATATTTATCTTTAAGCGAAATCATTCTGGAAAGAGCTTGTAAAACTAGTTGCTAATTCCATAATAAAAACCGATTATTAGTCCTTATTATATCACAAATTTCGTTTATTTAGAGATGATTGAAAATATGAACTTACTCGTCGTTGTACAATCCACGGTTTTGTTATGGCTGCGATATCACAAGTTGTCATCAAAATACTTCTGAGAATTTCGTTTTGATTCTTGTCTTCAAGCTGTTTCACTTCATTATCGATCATATCAAAAAACTTTGACCGTATTCTATAATGAAAAATCAAAGTGGGAAGGAAAATGTAGCTTAAGTCTCGGTTTACGATGTTTTCTATTGTCATCCAAATAAACCTGAAAATAAGGTAATACATTGAAAATACATTGTTTCATTTACAGTAAGTAAAGGTCTTTCTCATAGTGGTACAGATTCCGCCATAATATAGAACAATTCCCATGTATCGTTGGAAGACTAACGTGGATTCCATACAATGTATGAAGTCTTTCGCATTCATGTACTTTACCAAAATGGAAATGTTGTCGAAGTACACCGATTTACTCTAAAACTTCTATTATAGTAACTCTCTAGCTAGTAAACTACAACACTCTCAGACCTTGTGATTCTAGAAATAAGGTATCATAAAGAGACTCTTTTCAACCTTTACCTATACGATATTCCCATACACAATCTCATTCTAAGCTGAAATTATATTCACACCTCCCACCAGTCACTGCTTCACAACCACACTAACCTCATCTAGATCTCTAACTTCTATTCAACAGATGAGTGGATCTAAGTCTATCTTCTTACTTGTAGTACCAAAGCATATCAAACAGAACTCACCATTACATCTAATAGCATAATCCGACCACAGACATATAGAAGTCAA
>NC_068997.1:37972516-37974368 GCF_001194135.2 Octopus bimaculoides
ACACACACACACACACACACACACACACACACACACACACATACAGGGATCATAGTAAAGAAATCCAAACAACACACAAGGAGTAATCAATGGCACCACATTTCGCCAAGAGAGTAAAAATAACAATGTGACACAAACAATACATTCAACCATCATAGACTGGTCTCGCTATGACAAATCACAATAAACTACAATGTAACATGACAAAATACAATATGAATCATAGCAGGTTGTACTCAGGCTACACTCACAAGCTACCTATACAAATAAACAAAAGTGTTAAAAATATAAAACCACCTGCACGTTACCCGAGTGCATAATGTATTAACGTTTCACCCACACCACTCGTGAAAAACAGCTTCAAACACCCTGACACATATACGGCACCATACACTACTAAACACTTTCTAGAACAACAATCTAAAAATAAAATTTCAGCTATGTGGCATAACAGGTAGGAAGAACACATACACACCAGAATTTTTGCCGTTTATGAATAGAATGGAGACTAGAAGGAATGTAATATGTCTATAATGTCACACTGCACTTCATACAATTTCAACACTGCATACCAATGAACATTATGCGTATGTGTGTGTGTGAGTATAATATCAATATATAAACAAAGATAGATAGATAGATAGATAGATAGATAGATAGATAGATAGATAGATAGATAGATAGATAGATAGATAGATAGATAGATAGATAGATAGATAGAATATTGGCATATTTATTCTTAACACGTCTAGGCAGATTCAAACGCAAAATATGCTCGGCGCTGTAGTATACGTCTCGGAAGAATAGCAGTGTGTTCAACATTCGGAGGCACTGATGTTTCGACACGTTGTGTCTCGTCAGCCTGAAGTAGCCAGACATTTGAAACTAGCCAATCCTAACTAGCTTATACACCGGGTGTACAGAGACGAATTTACTGTAGTTGCATAAATATGGATATCATTTGGTACATCTTACTTAACGTGGATATGCTGTAGAAAGCCAGAAAACTGCGATATTCCTTTCGCCAGCATCTCTTATAGTACAAAAACCAACACGAAGAAGAGTGATTACTATTAATTTCAAATTAAATTCAATGAATGTTTGAAAGGGTAGCCTCAAGGCTAACGTGTTCAAAGAGAAGACCACCTTCGAATCCAGGAAGAACGCCATTAGAAAGATGAATCACAGGGTAGCATACTCTTTTGGCCTCTTCTCGTTGAACGTCAGGACTAACGTACGTAAAATATTTTCTAAATTTGATAATACAAGTACAGGAAACAATTTAACACACATGAAATTTTGTATCAGATATTTCTATACACGCAGAAGTTATCTCACGCAGATATAAACCTATTGTTGGATGTTATGCAGGACCCCTACTGCATAGCCTCTGAATCGAGTATGTAACATAGAAGCAATTATATATGAAGTAGATATAAAATTTACGGATGAAAACGAAAACGTCAGCCTAAAATAATGCTTTGGATTAATTTAAGAATCCTTCAAGTGAACGTTACTCAACTAAATCACGTCATTCAGAAATAACGAGAAGCTAAATATCTTGAAAACTTGTAAACTATATCTGGTAATTAAAACAAGTTAGTACAGTCTTTGACATCAACTAAGAGATCGCTGAAAAATCTAACCCGTACATGAATTCCAACAAAAGTTGCATTACAAAAAAGACAGTAAAATTCGCTGAAACTAAACGTATATTTTAAAAGCACGAACAATTCTTTCTCAAGCACTGAAGTCTTTCTGAAGTTTTTGTGTGGCTTTAAGACTCTCATCGGATATGTTATCCAAACAGTTTTCACGTTCAACCTCCTGATTACACTTTATCCCCACTTCG
>NC_068997.1:37974378-37978447 GCF_001194135.2 Octopus bimaculoides
ATATATATATATATATATATATATATTATATATATATATATATATATGAGCGAAATGGGGAAAAAATATAATACATATGTGTGTGTGTGTGTGCGTGTGTGTGTGTGTTATATTTTATTTATTGTACCAGTATTGAATATATAGCGTTTTATATATTCTTTGCTTTGGATTGAACCGGTGGACTTGCAAGTTTAACAACTCTTTGAAGAATTTAGGTCCTTACTTCTTATATATATACAGGGTGTTCCCAAAAATGTATAAACACTTTAGCAGCTGATAACCCAATTGATGTTTTTTCTTTCCTCATTAAACCTATTGGAATTAATGATTAAGCTTAGAACTAAGGAAATTCATTCTAAAATGCAACTGGAAGAGTGAAAACGCAGTTGAAGTACAAAGACAGTTTAGGAGGGAGTTTCAAACAAATCCACCAACGCTACTTACTATCACTCGAATTAGAGATAAGTTCGAAGCCGATGGAGCTGTTCAAAATGTCCACGAGAAGCGCCCTGGAAGTCCACGAACATCGACAACCTCCACAAAGCAAGAAGCAGTGCTGGAAACGTATCATCAAAGTCCAAGAAAATCTGTGCGGCGAGCGAATTGTGAGGTAATTATTTCCAAATCGTCAGTCCAACGTATTTTGAAGCGTTGTCAATGGAAAAGTTACGTCCATGCTATTAATGACGATGATCCAGGCCGAAGAGTGCAGTATTGCCAATGGTATTTGGCACGATTTATAGAAGATGCACACTTTCCAACAAAGATTGTGTTGAGTGATGAGGTCACATTCAAATTAAAAGGTTCAATTAACCGCCACAGTTGCACTTACTGGGGTCCTGAGAACCCGCATGTTATGGTGGAATACCATGTTAATTTAGCAGGAGTTACAATGTGGTGTGTCTTATCATCAAGAGGATTAACTGGACCATTCTTTTTTTATGCTATTGTGACTGGTCCCGTTTACTTGAACTTGCTGCAAAAGTCTGTCATTCCACGCATTAGAGAAGACTTTGAAGATGAGGAGATTTATTTTCAGCAAGATGGGGTTAGGGTTAGGGTTAGGTTTAGGGTTAGGGCTAGGGTTAGATTCTTCCTTGGTGAGATCTTGCCAAACAGATGGATTGGACGAAAGGGTTTCGTTGGATACCCTCCGCGTTCACCAGACATTACAGCAATATACATTTTTATGTGGATACCTAAAAGACAAAGTCTACGCTATGAAATCTGCAACAGTCGCTGATTTGAGAGCAGCCATTTAACGAGAATGCACACAAATACCAAACGAAATGTTTCGTGATGTTTGCGATTCCATTGCTTCGCGTTGTCAGAAGTGCCTGGACCAGAACGGACGTCAGTTTGAAAATAGGTGTTGGCAAAACAATAAAATAATGTCTGTAGATTCTATTAAATTTTTAAAATTAAATGTATTTTAATAAACACCTACTTTACAATTATATACATTTTTGGGGACACCCTGTATATATGTATGTGTGTGTATATACATGTGTGCGTGTGTGAGTGTGTACGCATGTGCGTGCGTGCATGTATATATATATATAAATCGTTTGATTCACCAGAATCGGTCAATTACAGACTCAATACAAATGTAAAGTATTCGTTAATATATCATAACTGAAAAGCTCCAATTTCCGGTACTCAGATTTACTCGATCCGATCATCAGCTTTAGAAATATCCACAGTCTGAATTTCTTTTCCAAATATCAAAAGAAAGTCTGAAGAAAACGCTTATCGTTATGTTCTTCTCCTGGCTGATGGTCGGAAACGAGAACTCTGAATGCTGGAAATCAGTGTTTGTGTGTGTATTTTTTGTATTTGTCCTTGTCCCTCGACACAACTTACGTCCTTTTAACATAGCGGTTTGGCATAAGAAACCGACAGAAGAAGTACCAGGCTTGAAAAACAAGTACTGGGGGTCGTTTAGTTCGGCTAAAATTTTCTGAACGTGCCCCCCTCTCTCTCTCTCGCTCCCCTCCCTCTCTCTCAAACTCGGTGTCAAGGCAAGAAAATCCTGCTACTGATACCATGTAACCTAGTACTACCTGTTTAATGGTCGGGTGGTTGGTGACTAAACTAGTACAGCATAGCCGCAGTTCAATGACTGAAACGAATAAAATATAAAGACAAACGATATACGTTTATTTATGACCAGAGTGAGCTAAAAGAAATAACCGGGAGTGGTCAGTGGTACGAATTTGGATAGGAGAGACGGAGAATGGTATACTCTATATATTACGAGATAAATTATTGATTTACTTAAACCGTCTTTATTTTCGAGAGAAGGTAAACGAACACTTAGCGCCAATATCTTCCGACTCCGAGTGAGAAGGAGTCATAATCCCCAAAAAACAACAAGTCTTTTGAATTAAGATCCCTTTACGGAAAGGTCAGTCAGTTTTTGTTGTTGTTTTTTTTTTAGGCAGAAGCGAGAAAGAATAGTTATAATCACTTGCAGAAGCGAGAAAGAGCAGCTATACTCATTTACCTCAACGAACGTCATCAGCACAACAGTACTCTTTATGACTTTAGTTAGACATAAGTCTTAGTCGCATACAAAAGAAGCTGATGACATATATTCAAGAGGAATTTGCACATATTTCTGCATGTATGTATGTGTGTGTAGGTTATGGATGTGTGTGTATGTGTGTGTATGTTTTAGTGCATATATGCACGCGTGCTTCTCTGAGTCTGCGTGTGTATGTCAGTACATCTGTATTGGATGAAAACACTGAGAACTGAATCAACTCTGACATTGATATTTAAGCTACAGGACGCTGCTACAGAAAGACATTCTATGAAGGAACTGATCAAGCTATTGTTGGAGCAGTTAGTTTATCCTCAGTTTACTTATAATAGGATTAGGAGATTATCTAAGCTATTCCAACGAGTTCTCCATTTAAAGAAGAGTGCGAATTGAAGGAGGTTTGGCTGTTACTTCTGGAAGGGCTCACTTTCTTCTGAAGACAATACTATTTGAAATGAATAGATCCCGTTATTATCGAAATATTTTGGAAGACTACGTTGTTCCTTCTTGTGTTGAATGAGTGAAACACTATTAAATGCTACTCTTAAGGATTTCGCATTTTTGAAATTACAAACTTTTCCGCATCATAACATCAACTCCAAAGAAAACAGTCAAGAGAAAAATCTCACTAGTACAGACAACAAACAAATTTCTTCTGAAAATTGCAAATATATGATTTTAGACTTTGTAACTGTCATTTTCATATAAAGATTTCATATACAAGGTAATCAATGCCGTTTCAAAGCAATTGAAAGGGAGTCACAAATAATTTCACAAGTAAATAATAAATCAATAAAAGATACTTGTAAAAAGAAGTAAAACTCGTGTCAATGAAACATTGGCCGTTTATAAATCTCACAAGTTAATAAAACCTTCACTTGTTAGATAATTTGTTCAAATAGAAATGTATGTGACATTTGAAATGGTTTCCTGATATAGGTTTATGATTAAATAAATCTGGGGCAAACAAACTATAATATATTGAATGAATCATCAATCTCTACAACTTGCAGAATTGAATTAAAACAGTGCTTTTACTATTATTAAAACCTATCTATCTATCTATCTATCTATCTATCTATCTATCTATCTATCTATCGATCGATCGATCTGTCTATCTGTCTGTCTATCTATCTGTCTGTCTATCTGTGTCTGTCCATCTCTCTTTCCTCCCTCTCTCTCTCTCGCTCCCCTCCCTCTCTCTCAAACTCGGTGTCAAGGCAAGAAAATCCTGCTACTGATACCATGTAACCTAGTACTACCTGTTTAATGGTCGGGTGGTTGGTGACTAAACCGGTTTCGTCACTTGGCAAGTCAGGTAAGGAAATTGTGGACACTCTATTAAAAGCAAAGCGTGTCAAAAAACACATGGGCTGATCATAAAACATCATGCACGCGGGAAGACAAACTGTGCAGCTGGTCCAAGTCCAAGACCGTAGCAATGAGAAGCCTCAATGAAAGACAAACTGTGCCATCGAATTGGAGTCTCTCTCTCTATCTCTCTCTCTCTCTCTCTCTCTCTCT
>NC_068997.1:37978483-37980149 GCF_001194135.2 Octopus bimaculoides
TATATATATATATATATATATATATATATATATGTATCCGTCTAAGAGTCCAGAAGTCAAGAAGCATATTATGCATTCGTATACTTACTTGGTTATATTAATCAAAGAATACAGCATTATACATTTCTTTCGCTGAGGAAGATGCAGTGTTACCTAACCGTACAATTATCTAGTATCTGGTTATCTAATCGCAGTACAAAGCCAATTCGTGAGATTGACTGAAATGGATCTATAATATTGTATACTTTGATATATATTTGTGTGTGTGTGTGTGTGTGTGTGTGTGTGTGTGTGTGTGTGTGTGTGTGTGTGTGTGTGCGCAGAGTTATTTGCTGAGGGATTACCAGCCCAGGCATAATACTTTATAAGCTCTCTGTTAGTACACCAGGCTAACAATGTCATTTAGGTTTGTAAAGAGCTCCGCGTATTCACGTGATAGACTCCGGAGTTATAGTTCATCGGCATTCCACATTACAAATCCATGGTTGTGCTCCAGTTATAATGGTTTTTACTCAGAGGGATTTACAAGTCAAGTGTAAATAATGGTCATTACGTATTTTCTTTATTGCAGTAAATTTGACTTACAGTTGTTTCCTTTCGTCATTATAGATTCGTAATTGACAAGTTTACTCAATAGCTTACTTTGTCGTTAGGAGGCCCATGTTAACGGACGGAAGATTCGCCCAGGGTATATGTATGTCTATCTATCTATCTATCTATCCATCCATCTATCTATCTATCTATCTATCTATCTATCTATCTATCTATCTAAGGTGAGAGAGAGAGAACTTAATATTATTTCTGTTTATTAACTATTTACAATCCATCTCTTCCTATTTTGATAGCAAATTCTCCAGATAAATCTTTATGCACAGCCCCTCCTCAGGTCTCTCGATGATCGATTGTTTAAGTCACCCTAAAAGTTACATCTCTATTATCTATTTAGTAATTATTGTGTACATTACCCATCTTAAGAAGTACCTTTATGTCACCCTTTTACGATAAAATTTGTTTCACCCATCTTTCATTTAATCTCTTTGTATAATTACTTATTTTACTTCGTAAACATTGAAGAGAATGTCATCTTTCAGTGTTTTATTAGATCGACCTGAAATTGTGTCAGTAAAACATGTAAACGTATAACATATTTCGAAAAATTTGCATTAAGCCTTTAAAACATTTCGTACGAATTAGCAGTCTGCAAAGTTACAACCTGACTGAGGAAAATTTGAGACATCTGAAAGCCTTTTAACGTCAAATGTTTGCTAAATGAATAAGAAAAATATTCCATGCACACAAATTTTATCTCATACGAAAACACACCAAGTTTTATTTGTATAGACATTAAACTAATAGCAATAAATATTTTGTACTTACTGTAGATGCAAAGATATATCCGTTGCTAATATTGCTTGTTTTAACAGATTAATAACCTCTGCGTAATCTTCTGAACTTAAGTTGGCGAACAAATTGTGGCCCTGGGAAAGAAATTAAGGCATACTTATATATGTGCGTGCGCGCGCGTACGCATTTATAAATGCATTTATAATCTTATATACATGTATATACATATATATATATATTCTTATATATATACATGCACGAACACGCAGACACATTTACACTAATATATATATATATATATATATATATATATATATATATA
>NC_068997.1:37982143-37986385 GCF_001194135.2 Octopus bimaculoides
AAACACACGCAATATAATTTTCCCTCTAACTGATGTTGCAAAGATCTGAAAATATAATAGTTAGATGAAGCAAGGTCATGTTTTCCTGAGTGACTTGGGAAATATGTGGTCTTGCATTATCGTGTAAGGGCACTCATTTTTTAGGATTGACCAACGATGGATGCATTTTTGAAGGCTTTTGTCCAATGCTTCCAACGACAATATTTCTCTGCATCAATTGTCACGTTTTAGTTTAACACTTCATGACAGACGACATCTTTCAAATCCTTCCAAACAGAACATATTTTTTCGGGTGTAATTCTGCTTGGTGATGGTACTCTTTCTCCATTGAGAGCTAACCATTGTGATTTACGTCGGATATGATTATATAGAATTGACGTTTCATCACTTGTGACCATTTTACCCAAGAAAGTTTCAGTGACAGGAAAACTCTTTGATTAAGCTGAGAAATAAATGATGAAAAAACCACTGAACAAGTTTAAACAGTTTTCCTAGTTCATGAATGGGTATTATGATCAAAGTGTAACTTGAATGAATGTTTTACTAATTCTCCTGCAGTTTTCTGTAGATTTTTCTCGGCTACGGTTTTCAGAACCTCGATATTAACAGAAGTTTGCTGTCCGGATGGAGGAAAAATCTACAAGAGAAAAATTTTCTTGGTGAAACTGACCATGGTATCGTTGACATGCCAGATACATAAAGATTCATTTTAATAGAGAGAAGGAATATTTCTTGCCGCCTCCGTGGTTAAAAATCTCATAAATTCACACACACGCACACACATGCATACGACCTCCTTCTTTCTCCACCAAATCCACTCACAGACCTTTGGTCGGCCCGAGTCTATAATGGAAGTCATTTGTCCAAGCTACCACTTTGTGGGACTGAACCCGGAACTATGTAGTAAGTTGTAATGCAGAAATATATATATATATATATAAAGGTTATGAAGGGTATTGGAGTCAACCAAACCCTAAAGATACAGGTAATACTGAGTAAGTGCTGTATACCGACTAGTTTTGCCCCCGACGTGGTTGCAACATGAGTGGGAAATATAACATGGGTCGTGTATTAGCGTGTGTATATATAAAAAAAAGAATAAGATCTTATTCTTTTATATATATATATATAAGTCTGAAAATTTGGGTGGTATATATCTAATGAACATTTCTGAGGACTTTAACATAGGAAATATTGAATCCGCTTCTTTGAACGAGTGAACCACCGGTCAATTTTATGTTTGTCGCCGTAGCCAGTAGTCTTCCAATCTGCATAACATTTCTGAAATATAAGTGACGTCGGATAGATTTCCGCTGATTCCTTTTTATACGTTATTCATGTTTGTAAATTCATGTGCAAGTAGTCATATTCATCGATTCCAAATTTAAACTTTTAGATTTATTTAAAAAAAAAAAAGAATTCTAATTTCCATTTCTGCCACAATGTGAATTCGCGATGTTTTAGAATATTATCCAACAAGCGTGGTTGTGTGGTAAGAAGCTTGGTTGTGTGGTAAGAAGCTTGCTTCCCAAACACATGGTTACGGGTTCAATCCCACTGTGTGGCAGCTTGAGCAAGTGTCTTTTGCTATAGCTTCGAGTAGATCAAAGCCTTGTAGGTGGATTTGGTAGACGGAAACTGAAAAAGCCCGTCGTGTATGTATATACATATGAGTGTGTGTGTGTGTGTGTGTGCATGTGTGTGTGTGTCTTTGTGTCTGTGTTTGTCCTCCACTACTGCTTGGTAACCGGTGTTGGTGCGTTTATGTCCCCTGACTTAGAAATATTGATCGTCGAGCACTTTTGCTACGGTGTTCGACAATCAATATTTGAAATTGCAGGCAATAAGACAAGCAATTTTGAGATTGTAAACGTTATATATTCACTTACATCACTGTTGAGTATCATTAAGGCATGATTGAAATGATGGTGTTCTAGAGTTGCCTTAGTACCGTATAACTGAGATAAAGCTGAACTCGACCTGAAAAATATATAAAGTTTTGGTGATAAAATAACAAGAAGCATGTACAAATCAAATGCAGGCATGGATCAGATAGATATTTATCAGACAGGAAATAATTTATAAAACAAATATTTATAGTACAGAACATAATTAACAGATATATATTTAAATATTTACATGATGTGCTATGTTTATTTGATAAGTGAAAGGATTTTAGCGAAACAGGCACTTTGAACTGACATATTGTTCACAATACAGTTTCATCCACTTTTCATCTACCAGATGTAACTCACTTTCCAAACACTTTATGTCATTAAAATAAGTATTGAACAGAAAAATAATCAAATATTCTTTCGCCGGTGTTATATTTCAAGTAATCAAATAACTCAATATTAGGTTAAGTTGCAGCTGCTGTAGTTAGGTTTCCTGTGAGTCATAAACGTATAAAACACAATTGTGTCTCATCGGTTACACCCTTCTTCCCTTCGCAAAATAAGAACAATCTATAGTCCTGAATTTCGCTTAATTCCTTTATTTGCCTCTAAGAGTTCCATTTAATTCAAGGATTCTTCCTTTTCGCACGGGAGTCCTTACTGGTAGGAGATAGAAATAATGGTTCTTTGTTAGTATTGTCTATAACGGCAAGCTAGCAGCCTTGCCTCGTTGTATGTCATTACTTGAGTCGAGATATTTATTTTATTTGTTTCAGTCGTTTGACTAGGGCCATGCTGGAGCACCACTTTTAGTCGAACAAATCGACACCAGGACTTATTCTTTGTAAACCTACTACTTGTTCTATCGGTCTCTTTTGCCGAACCGCTAAGTTACGGGGACGTAAACACACCAGCATCGGTTATCAAGCGATGGTGGGGGACAAATACATAGACAAACACACACACACACACACATATATATGCGATGAGCTTCTTTCAGTTTCCGTCTACCAAATCCATTCAAAAGGCTTTGGTCGGCCCGAGGCTATAGTAGAAGACACTTGCCCAAGGTGGTACGCAGTGGGACTGAACCCAGAACCATGTGGTTGGTAGTAAGCTATTTATCATACAGCCACTCTTGCGCCCTAAAAAGCGCGTCAAATGAGGTCCACTGTCAAAGCGATGCTGATTTGTTTCATTGATGCGAATTTGTTCATCCTGGTCAAACTATTAACCAGACATTTTATTTGGCAGTTCTGAGGTTTGCGGGACGTAATGAGACGAAAATGCCCTGGCCTGTTACAAAGTGAAGAGTGGTGATTTCATCACGACAATGCTCCTGCGAACACCGCCATCGATGAAAGAAATCAGCATCGCTTTGACATTGGATTTCACTTGATGTGCATTTTTAGGGCGTGGTGACATTGAATGCTTCCACTGACTTGATTGCTGTTTCGTTTCCGGGTCATAGCCGTAGCATCAACTTCCTTCACCACTGATGACCTTCGAAAAAAGATTCGGATCAACTTCCAACTGTTCTTTCAGTTCACGACACGTATTCAGTCGTGACTGCTTTTAATCTTCCGCGAGCAAGCGAGGCACAAATTTTGCTGCAACTCTTTTCATTCGCAATTCCTCGCCCAAAATTCGTTGGCAGGAGCTCCAAGACACACCAAGCATATCAACAAGTTCGTTAATTGTTCGGCGAAGGTGCATCAAGAATGTTTTCATTCGTTCGGGAGCTCGACGGTTATTCTGAACGAGATTAGTCTTCAAGCGACAAGCGACCATTTCTAAAGCATGAAAACCACTCGTAAACTTGCGTTTTGCTCATGACAGCGTCCTTATAAGTTGTTTGAAGCATGAAAACTGTTTCAGCCGCCGTTTTCCACAACAGAAAACAAGATTTCACAGAAGCATGCTGTTCCTTCGTTTCAGCCATCGCAAATGTTAACGAACAGTGGAGAAGCACTCTTAACAAAGACGCACAACGTGGTAGTACTACCTCACCCCATGACACTGGCTGGCATACTGATGCCTGAGGGTCGCATCAAGTGGGTTCTAGTGGCAGAAGCCCTGAACTAAAATGGGCTTGTCCCACAGAGAACATTTCCGCTTACTTTTGGGTACTCCCTACTGTACACACACACACACACACACACACACACACACACACACACACATATATATAGGAATGTATATGTATATATATAGATATATATATATATATAAATTTAATGAATGGAGTAAAACGCATATTTTAACTGCATACTTTTATTTCCAACATATGTTTCGAAGAATTACAAATTATACCAGCCATAGGAATCGGCGATGTTAAAAATGTAAT
>NC_068997.1:37986927-37992769 GCF_001194135.2 Octopus bimaculoides
ATATATATACATATATACATATATACATATATATACATACATAAACATATACATATACACACATGCATACATACACGCACAAACACACATATATATATACATACCCACACACACACACATATATATGTATATATACAAGCATAAATATATACATACATAAACATACATACATCCAACCAAGCATATATACGCACATGTTCATATGTATTTTTATTAATAATAACAACAACTATATACAATAATCTACGCAAACACATATACTTTCATACAAAAACATGAATGTATACACACACAGATAGATATGTACATACGAACACTCATACACATACATTCGCACACACATATATTTATGTATGTGTTGTTAGATGTATTTACATAGAAACGCATACGCAATAGTATACACTCCTTAGTACGTATATACATACGGTAGATGTGTGGTAATTAGTAATAAAGCAGAGGGATATATATATATATATATATATATATATATATATATATATATATATATATATATATATCCTTTAACACATTTTATGATTCGTTACAATTGTTTTTTACTAACTCTGCTTGCAGCGCCAGTTTACTCAGAAATTCGAAGTGAAAAGTTACGTAATATTTGCAGTTTTAGATATTAAAAGGGATACTTCATCAGACATGCATCAAAGGTGCGCTCTTATATTGTGCACATTGCCAGAGAGGTGAAGGGGTTTGGGAAGACAAAGATGACAATTATTGATGTGGTAATTGGTGCCCTTGGTAAAACACCCAAACCGATAACGAAGAGGCTGAAAGATATTAGAACTGAAGCTCGCATTAACCAGAACTACAAAAAGTTTTTCTCATGTGTATAGCTCCCGTGGAAAACCCTATCAACCTCAAAATATTTGAATCTTTCAAAATCTTTCAAAACCGCAGATATTACATCAAATTCTTAACGCAATCTCCTATTCTAATGAAGACAGACATTGCAATACACTGATAAAGTGGAAAATGCAAAGTGTAGAAATACCTAAAAATACAAGTCAATTAATTATATTTAAGAATGTTCAATCCGAAGATAAAACATCATTTGAAATCTTTATGGTGAAATAGAAGGAAAATAAATCGTACGACTTACTTATGTTGGAAAGCGTTGTTCGTTCCTCGGTGATCCAAATCATGACAAAGACAGGCGACTATGAGAGCTAAAACTTCTTTCTCACTTAACTGTTTCTGGATACGGGATGTCTTCCAAAAATCAAGAAAATATACGAAATAGTTTGAAGAGTAATAAAGCAAACAACATCTGATACTCCACTCTTCTCTAAGTACATTTCTGTTATATCTTTATGTGTATGTGAAATGGAATAGATAGGTAAATAGATAGACAGATAGCCAGAAACAGATAGACAGACAGCCAGTAAAGAGAGACAGATGATAAAAGCAGATAGGTGATAAAAAAAGACAGTTGTATGGTGTGAACAATTGATTACATTTTAACTAATGACTGATGAAATATTTTCGAAGTGTGTTAAGTAATTAAATTATATAAATTTCTTAATTGAGCTTCCGGGCAAGAGCAAAAGCTCGAAAAAGGTTCTCTGAGGAAATGTCAATTCTTAGCGGAATCCCTCAGGTAACTGTACTGAGAACATTACTGTTTGTGAACGTTCCTGAAATTTTCTCATTCATACATTCAACAGTTAAGCTGATGATACAAAGATTTCACAGGTAGTTAAAAACTTTGAGACAAAACGATATGGAGTAAAATCGGAATGCAATATACAAGTGGGCTGAAAAATACATTATTCAGTTCAATGAAGACTAATTCAAGCGTCCCACTGTCAACCAATAAACAGTGCAATTAGAACACACATAGCCAGAGTTATTGCAATGACAGTCACTATAAGTGCATTATCTGGGAATTTGTATGAATAACGATGCAACATTCTGTGTGCATTTAATGAAATGGCAACAATAAGCAGGTGATTGGCTGGATTTTGAAATCATCCAGAATAAGAAAAAAAGGAAACCATGTTGTTTTTCATGGAGAATATTTCTTCTCAGTCGCCCGGACTGCTACGTCAAAACTAACAGCGGGGCAGGGGGTCATCCATAACTGTTACACCAAGAATCTTGCGTCAGCGAAGTTGATGAGCTCAAAAAATACTCAAGTAAATCTTTATCTATGGTAGCATATGAACCAACAACACGGCATTCTTGATAAGGGAGATGTTTTATATCATATGGTATATTACAATATATCACGAACTACCTTATTAGCTATGAAATTAATAATCTTTAATGTTAGTGGAAACACTATCAAGTAGATTACATATGAAAGGAAACTGTATTCTTCGTTTCATTCATTAACTAAAGTAGGTTCTCTGAATATATCATTAGGTGTTTGGCAGAGTTTCAGCAGCTGTGTCTCTTAAGCGGCAATACAAAATTGATTGCAGTATTATTACCACAGGCAGAGCTTCATATTTGGTAAACCAACTAATTCAGTTTTCTTGGAACATAAATCGTCAAATATCCTAACCTTCACTTTGATCTCTTGTATAATATCCTTCAGCTTTAGTTACACACACACACACACACACACACACACACACACACACACACACACACACACACACACACACACACACACACATACACATATAAATATATATACATCTAATGTAGGATAAAAAAATTTTCCGAAATTTCATCAAGTGGCCAGTATGTATATTGTATGTGGTGATTGACGATTTAAAGTCTATTTCTCAGCATATTGGCATAGAAATCTTTTTTCTTTTACCCTTATTTATAATTGTTTATAATTTCCATCTTTAAAGGTATTTTAATACCTTTAAAGGTGGAAATTATAAACAATTATAAATAAGGGCAAAAGATGAAATTTTCTATGCTGAGAATAGACTTTAAATCGTCAATCACCACGTACAATATACATCACTATGAATACACGTTCTGCTGAAATCGAGGAAAGCAAGCTAATGGAATTTTTTCTTAAATGCGTTATCTCTATATTGAATCAATCTCGGGATTAATCCAACGGATTTTCCTCTCATCAGTAGTGAATACAATAAAAAATAAATGGAATACTTACCAGCACCCATGGAAAAATGCAGAAGCAAAAGTCATGTATACACATAAGTACCCCAGTTATGGCTCGCTTTCCTCGATTTTATACATCACTATTTATAGTGATGTATATTATACGTAGTGATGTATATTCTTTTACCCTTATTTATAATTGTTTATAATTTTCACCTTTAAAGGTATTTTAATATGCTGGCCACTTGATGAAATTTCGGAAAAAAAGTTTATCCTATATTAGAAATAAATTTATTACCATTCACTTCGAGACTGGTAACCACTCTAATTTGTGGTTCCTAACCGATCACACGTGTGCTGAGGCTTGGTAAAGGATTTTATATTTAGATATAACTGGAGTACTTATGTGTACGCATGACGTTTGCTTCTGCATTTTTCCATGGGTGCTGGTAAGTATTTCATTTATTTCTTATCGTATTCTCTACTGATGAGAGGAAAATCCGTTGGATTAATCCCGAGATTGATACAATATAGAGATAACGCATTTAAAAAAAAATTCCATTAGCTTGCTTTCCTCGATTTCAGCAGAACGTGTATTCATAGTGATGTATATTGTACGTGGTGATTGACAATTTAAAGTCTATTTCTCAGCATGTTGGCATAGAAAATGTTTTCTTTTGCCCTTATTTATAACTGTTTATATATATATATATATATATATATATGCTTAAGAGTTAAGATATAAACTCAACTTAGGCAATCATACATTTATAAATTCGACTTAAAAGGTGCATATGTAGTTTGTCCTTAGTGCTTGCTCTTGGGCAGCACAGATTAGAGCCTCCGTTTCCGGTTTTACATCGCTTTTAGTCTTCCACAACCATCCTTTTTCTCTCTCTGTCTTATCTTCAACATCCCTATGAAATTGTCCATGCATTCTTTTCTTTACCCACCTATTTTCAGTTTCATTCATTTTCAATTCCTTGTACAGTGCTTTATCTTTGCAATCTTTCATACTACACAGGCCTGACTTTCTTACTTCTAATATTACCGGTTCTGTGGCATTTTTTACATACCATGCTATGTTGTTTTCTTCTGCTCAATGCTGTGATCGCATCCAATAAGTCCTCCTCCCCCTCTTTTTCTTGGTACATACAATCTGTCTGTGTCACTTATTTGGGTGGAGTGTCCCATATCTAGTTAGCAACTTCCTTGTCTTTCTGTCTAAGCTGTTTAGTTCGTCATGCGATTACCCCTGCTCCATATTTAAGGAGTGAAACCGCCCATGTGTTGATAGCTTCAGGACTTAAGGATCAGTCTCAGTCAGCGCAAGTACTCCACCTTAAATTTTTCTGTCATTTCTTTCTCCATCCATTTATCCATTTCCAACATTCCCACGTACTTATAGCCCGTCTCTTCTATTTGCTTCATAACCTCCCCCGACGGTATCGCTAGCCCGTCCATATATTTGATTTTGCCTCTCTTCAAGACTAACACACCACACTTTCTCAGTCCCAACTCCATTCTGATATCAGCAATGAAAGTATACACCGTATCAACGAGGGAACTGACTTGGGCTTCATCTTTACCATAAAGTTTGAGGTCACTCATGAATAACAAATGGTTGACTTTTTGTTGGCGGCTTTTAAATACATACCCAACTTTTGCTTTCCTCAGAATCAGTCTTAGTGGTATCAAGCACAGTACAAAGATCAGTGGGGACAGGAATTCCCCTTGGAAGATGCTCTTCCTGATTTCTACTGTCCCTAAACTTATTCCGTATGCAGTCAGGTCCATCCTCGAATTGACCATACTTTTCCCAAGCAACCGCTCAAAATTCGATGCAATACCAAATAGGTTCATACATCCCATTATCCAAGAGTGTTGGATTATATAGTACGCCTTACGATAGTCGATCCATGTCATAGTCAAGTTACTTTTCCTCCTCTTGCAGTCTCTAAGTACAGTTTTGTCTGTCAGGAGTTGATCCTTGGTACCTCTGCACTTACGCTTGCAATCCTTCTGCTCATGTGGCAGGACCCCATTTTTTTCCAGATGTACGTACATTGACTCTGCGAGTATTCCAGTGAATAATTTCCACATAAGTGGCAAACAGGATATCGGCTTGTAATTGTCTACCGTATTGCCTTTTTCGATGTTTTTCAAGCACAGCACTCTTCTACCCAATGTCAACCATTCTAGTGGTATTTGGTCGGCATTTAACAAGGTGTTGAGATGTGCAGCTATTCGTGCATGACATTTACCAAATCTTTTGATCCAGTAGCCTCAAAGTCAATCTGGTCCCGGGGCCTTCCAGTTGCTCAATTTTTGGCTGATTTCCTTCATTTCCATAACTGAAATTACTAATTCTGCCTGTTTTGGACAGAGTATTATTATTATTATTATTATTATTATTATTATTATTAATATTATTATTATTATTATCATTATTATTATTATCGAATGAGAGAGGAGTGCATGCCATCAAAGTGACACTGGAGTAAAATATACGAAGCCCAGTATACCCATCATGACTACCCGTCTGATAAGGGTATACTAGGCACATGCATCACAACCATATGTGCGCGACATGGTGATCTCATATCAAGATAAACAGCGCATGACCTCGCAGGTGGGGCTCAGTTTGAATTTTCTTCAGGTCGAGTAGCCCATCCCGCTCAAAAGGTCCCTGAATGAGTTTTGTTTAAGGATGTTGTACAAAACACCCATATTTCCAAAAGTGAATTATTCAAACCCCAAAGAATTCCTCTCAACACACGGCTATGATGCTCCCCCACTA
>NC_068997.1:37993695-37995829 GCF_001194135.2 Octopus bimaculoides
TATATATATATATATATATACATGTACATATATACGTGTGCATGTGTGTGTATGCATGAATATGTATATACATATCTATATATGTACATGTGTATGTATGTATGTATGTATGTATGTATGTATAAAACAATGGCATAT
The DNA here is from genome assembly GCF_001194135.2 of Octopus bimaculoides. Lineage (NCBI taxonomy): Eukaryota > Metazoa > Mollusca > Cephalopoda > Octopoda > Octopodidae > Octopus > Octopus bimaculoides. Next base: position 37,993,834 of record NC_068997.1, read on the forward strand.
ATAATAAAGTACTCAAAGTAACAGAGTATATGTATACATATCAGTGGAAAGGATGAGATATTTAAACTAGTAACTAATGATAGTCTTCCTAAAACATTTTCAAACACTTACCTTTACGATAGAAAACATCACCTGGCACACGTTAAAAGCATGTCTCCAGTTGTGATATGCAACATTTCGGTAATTCTTTCTGATTGTCAGTAACCAACGGCACAATGTCTGTGAAGAAAAAAACCATTAAAATATATATTTGAAAATTGGTAGCTTTGATGTGACAGAAAATACTATCAATAGTTACAGTAACCTATATTGCAGAAAGATGTTTAGTTATTTAGTTACATTTTCGTTACAATTTAGTTAGAATACACACCACCTTTAATCCCCACCGCAAGTATGTTGGAGGGAGTGGGGATAAAAATCCATACAAAGCTAGTACTATTTAACGTTGATTGTAATATACCATTGTCAGATACCATTATAGTTTAAATGAAATTTAATAGAGTTCAAATGGAGAGGCAGCAGTCACTGCTACATTTACTACTACCGTTACTGGTGTGATTACTGTTGCATTTACTACTGCCATTATTACTGCATTCACTACTGCATTTACTACTGCTGTTACTGCTGTATTTACTATTGTCATTACTGCTCCATTTACTACTGTTGTTACTACTGTTGTTACTGCTGCAATTACATCTCGATTTTCAGCTGCAGTCACAGTTGCAAGCATCACTTTTATATGGTTGTTATTGTTGTTTAGCTCAAGGTCAACCCACATCTAGCAGACCTACTCTAAATGACGACTTAATCTTCATTTTGTACAGCCATGATTGCGTTGTTAAATTTAACCCTTTTCGAAGTACCACATGAAGCTCATCAGGTTTCTTGGCTGTTCCAGTGCTTCAGCCTCATAATAACTTGCAGTAGAATGTTTCGGGGTACCTTAAAAACTTTACAGGTTAAAACCTGTATAACCTGGTGCGATAAAAATGAGGCAGTATGCATGCTTCTTATTTATATTTATGGACTGATTTAAATTTGTTTTTACCGTTTCTTAAAAATATCTACATTTTCTTAAGGCGACTAGCTGGCAGATCGTTAGCATCTCGGATAAAATGCTTAACGGCATTTCGTTTGTCTTTACGTTCTGACTTCAAATTCTGCCGAGGTCGACTTTCTTTTCATCCTTTCGGGGCTGGCAAAATAAGTACCAGATGAGTGCTGGGGTCGATGTAATCGACTAAACCCTCGCCTGAAATTGTTGGTCTTGTGCCAAAATTTACAACCAATATTCATATTTTCTTAGGTCGGTGAACTGGCAGAATCGTTAGAACACCGGGCAAAATGTTTAGTGGTACAAAAGTACCAGTTGAGCACTGAGATCGATGTCATCGACTTACCGCTGCCACGAAACTGCTGGCTTTGTGCCTAAATTTGAAACCAATCTATACTTTTCTACATTGTGCTTTTGTTCGTGAAATGAAGGCAATGGTATTTCGTAGTCATCCAAAAAGCCATTTGAGATTATGGTTACAAAATAAGAAAGCGTATTATTTGAAGAACAAAACAAATACTAAATACTAAGAGTAACTTTATACCTCGATGTTGTTTTATAAATACTGCTCTGCAAAACTGTTTAAAAATATAGTGGATAAAGGGAAAATACTCTTGCTGAAACAGATTAATATGTTATGGGTTACGCAAGATTTTGAAATCATAAATTCAGGCATCCACTGTGCTACGAATACCTCCGGTCAGTAATTTCGCCATTAGTTATTTTGTAAATGTGACCACTAATTATGGGAGACGGCTGTAATTTTGTTCTTAAGTAAACTCGAAAAATTTTTAGCAATTTGAAAAGCTACAATTGCGATACATACATACATAGATACATACATGCATACATACATACATACATAATATTAATAATGCTTTTCAAAAAGAAACATTGATAATAATGATTTTTAAAAAGATAACATATATATATATATATATA
>NC_068997.1:37996762-38000158 GCF_001194135.2 Octopus bimaculoides
ATAACTGTATGTATGTATACATTTTAGAGAAATGAAAAGATTAAAAAACAGGCATAGCATTTCATTTAGATATATTGGTTTCAAATGTTGGCTCAAGGGCAACAATTTCAGGGGAGGGGTAAATCAATGAGATCGACCCCAATGATTAACTGGTACTTATTTTATCGACCTCGAAAGTATGAAAGGCAAAGTGGAATTTGAATTCAAAACGTAAAGACAGACGAAATGCCGGCGCACAGAAGATGGCACTAACATTGACATGAAACCTTTCTTTGATTCGTGACTGCTACATTTCGTCACGATTCGAGGGCTATGCATTTGCAATCCAGGAGCAAGAGATTGATATAAAATGTCACTATGTCGGTAGTCATTGTTTTGATAAGGAATAAAAAAAAATTAGAAACAGTTGCAGTTTAGAAGATGAGAACATGTACAGTTGTACAATTTGTATAAGTCATCAGAATTGGCCTTGCTAAATCACGTTCGTACTTATTGTACGAATGTCGACATCGATATAATTCGAACTCATAAAATAAAAAGTGCTCTTTATAGCCAGCATGGGGCGGGTAACTGTCCTGATACGGACTAGATAGTCCGTATCAGGACAGTTACCCGCCCCACTCCAGGACAATTACCCCATAGGAAAATTTCCCCTACAACAACTACCCCTATGACAATTACCACCCCTAGCTATTTACCCCCTCTCCAATATATTAAGAAGTTTTAAATCACCATCTGTTGTCCTCAGAGGTAATTGTCCTTGGGGGTGGGGTTATTGTCCAGCGGGGGTAAATGTACTAGACTCATCTAGTCTGCTGCTCTATGGTTATTAAACATATTCCTTTCAAGAAGTTGTATTATACATTCTCTTCTGTCAGTTAGCCTTCTCTTGCTCTTGTGGTTTCACTGAGATCAAGTATATCGATGTTAAACCATTAAAAATCAGTGGCAACCAGAAAATGATTGCTCAGATCAATTATACATCAGAATTGAGACGCTGCTAGTTGCAATTTTCGTGATTACCGTTTCTTAACCACATGTATTAGTCGACTTATTGAATGTTGTTATCCAGACAGATAATATCGAAGCAGACTAAAGGAAACGTGGCTTAATGCCTAGTGCATTCAACTCTCGATCGCACGGTCTTGAGTTCGATTTGCGGCGGCGCGTTGTGTAGTTGAGCAAGACACTTTATTTTCTCGTTGCTCCAGTTCACTCAGAACGCAAAAATGAGTTGTACCTGTAATTCAAAGGGCTAGCTTTGTCACATTCTGAGCACGCTGAATCTTCCTGAGAACTAAGTTAAGGGTAAGCGTGTCTGTGCAGTATTTACGGACTTGTATGTTAATTTTACGAGCAGGCTGTTCCGTTGATCGATCGAATCAACTGGAACTCTCGTCGTCATAACCGATGATGAAGCAGGCCGTTAAGCAGACAATGTTCAAGGTCTTTTTTCGAAAGCCTTCTCGGCTGAAAATTATTAGAGTAGATACTGAAAAGTACTGTTCAAGTATTGATGCACGTAATTATTTGTACTTCCATATAAGGTAATGTAATGAGTGAATCAAGCATCTACCATGTCTAAAATAACCTCTGATTCAGAATCTTGCCACATTCACTCTTCCCCATAGCCGGAAAGTTTCTCCCACAACATCGCCACCATGGATGATCCTTACCAAGAATGGGAAACTCTCGATAGTACTGGCTGTGAAATGATTTAGACTACGAAAGCTCGACAGGAAAAACTTAAAGGAAAATTTCGAAGAAGTGAAGAATATACGGCACGAGTTTTATCAACAGGAATGATCCTTTTTCAAAGCTATTAGAACTTCCTAGTGGTATCAACAAAATCTAATGACGCCTCTGCCTCAACTTCAAAAAGAATCTAAAATGCTTATGATTTAACTTCAGATGCCAATGATACGGTGAAAGAAAACGTCCATATCAAACTGGAATCTTTATTTTCTTCCAGAAATAATCATTTTCAAACTTCAATGCAAAGTTAGGGCGAGACAATAGTCTATGGAACAGTAGCATACCACACTATTTAGCTCTGGCAGAGACAAAATTGATCCCCAAGTGCAGAACCACCCACGTAACAAAAAACTACCGGCCAATTGCATATCAGAATTTAGTGTATAAGATATATACAGCATGTTTAAACCTCTTCCTCCAGGACCATTGCGAAACCAATAACATCACAGCAGAACAAACAGATGGGAAGAAGGTAGTCTGGGGATGTACCGAGCAATTGTTAATCAACAAAACCTCCAATCAGTCAGCGACGAGCATTCGCAACCTTCCCTCTTGGTCTGATAACCTAGAATACATGCCCAAAGAAATCGCACGTCTCTACCGCAACGTATCATCAGATGAAAAGATGAGCCTATATGAGCAGAAGACTATGCGTGGAAATGTTACTAGAAAGCTCCGTGATGATAGTAACATCGATCATCAAAGCAGTTTATCATGGACAAATAGTCGGATTACTACCTTCCTCTTTGAAGGGTATGTGTTTGCAATCCAGGAACAGGAAATATCAACCAAGTACCTGATGCACAAAAGGGATAGAGATGCAGGCAAAGACTTTGTGGAGTTCACACTGAGGATATCACCCACATCATAAGCAGTTGTCTGAAAATGTCATCACGGTATTATCTACCTATGAGACGTGATGTTGCAGCTAGGACACTCTAAAATGAAATCCATCGGAAGGATAATCACGAGGGCAAAGAAATAAGAACCCACAATATGGCAGAAGCCATAACCACTCATAATAAAAAGGAATATTGTTGGAATGTACCAGTGAAAGCTTCAATGTAAGCACAACAGACATGATATGATGATTTGGGATAGCGAAGAGAAACTGTGCACAATTGTGGAAATTAGATGCCCAGCAGATGTTAACGTAAAACTGAAGATCAGTGAAAAACAGAACACGTATGCTGAACTATTCAGAAATCAGCAATAGCTCTATCCGGATTACAAGTTCAGATTTATACCTGTAATTAATGGGGCCCTAGATTACGTAACATACTGCGTAAATACCAATCTTGAGAAATTAGACTTCTCAAAACCAGAAAGGAGAAAGCTAATCCGAAGACTACTGATACAATCCATCACTGGAACTGTTAAAATCTGCAAAACTTTTCAGAAGTTTATCATTTAAATATATATGAGCAAGTCTAGATATGCAACTATATGAATGAGAATACATACATGAAATATACAAATATGCACATACATACATACATACATACATACATACATACATACATACGTACGTACAAATATACCCTGTTGCTGATGTTGAAATTCCAATGAAGGAACCTTAGATCTAGGTTAGAAACCAGTTCTTTCTCTATTGGCAAGAAATCTTGAAATAAACTGAATAAG
>NC_068997.1:38000214-38001608 GCF_001194135.2 Octopus bimaculoides
TGAAATATACAAATATGCACATACATACATACATACATACATACATACATACATACATACGTACGTACAAATATACCCTGTTGCTGATGTTGAAATTCCAATGAAGGAACCTTAGATCTAGGTTAGAAACCAGTTCTTTCTCTATTGGCAAGAAATCTTGAAATAAACTGAATAAGGATACACAGACACAGACAGACAGACACACACACACACACGCACACAAACACACGCACACGCACACACACACACACACACACATATATATCTGTGCGTGTCTCTTTGTGTTTGCGTTTACTCTCACCATCGTTTTACAACTGGTGTTCAGGTGTTTACGGTTCGGCAAAAGACATCGATAGAATAAGTGCCAACCGTGACAAAATAAAACTGGGGTCGATTCATTCCTCTAATAATTTTCCAAGACAGTGCTCAGCATGGCCGCAGTCTAATGACTGAAACAACTAAAAGGCAGAAGATAATAAAGACAAAATTTCGGTTCGACCAAACAGTTTTATATCGCTTACAAGATTGATGCAAATACAGCATGTTAAAGATTTTTCTTAGGTTTTAGCTTTAGAGAAGCAGTTACCGAGTGCAATAATTATCGTAGGCGTGGCTGTATGGCAAGAAATTTGCTTCCCAACTACATGGTTCCGGGTTCAGGCCCATAGCGTGAGCCTTTGGGAAAGTGTCTTCTATTAAAAACCTTGTGAGTGGATTTGGTAAATGGAAACTAAATGAATCCTTTCGTATATATTCATATGTGTGTGTGTGTGTGTGTGTGTGTATTTGTGTGTGTCTGTGTCTGTATTTGTCGCCCTATCACCAATTGACAACCGGTATTGATGTGTTTACGACCCCGTAACTTAGTGATGCACCAAAAGAAACTGATAGAATAAGTACTAGGCTTTAAAAATAAGTCCTGGGGTCGATTTGTTCGACTAAAATCCCTCAAGGCGGCCCTCCAACATGGCCTCAGTCAAATGATTGAAACAAATAAAAGAATAAACGGATAATACAAAAATTAGATGGATTGCAGTAATCCCTCGACTATTGCGGGTGTTCCAAAAACCCCGCGATAGGTGAAAATGCGCGAAGTAGAAACAGTACTGTACTGTATATTTTTTTAAATCATTTTTATAATTTGTATATATTTATTTTATTATAAGTGCAAAGCAACACCACGACGTAAGCTTAAATAATAAACTGTAATAGGTGAATCGTGATATGGCGAGGGACTATCTGTATGCTTTTTTTCTTTTTACCATGTTTAGCTTCATCTCAATTCTGGTGGAGCAGTCATTCTGGCATGCAGGTTTGACTGCTGTTTGTAGTTGATTACTTTATTAGTTAAAAACGATATATTTTATCTCTATACATAGATACATTCATATGAC
>NC_068997.1:38003303-38007091 GCF_001194135.2 Octopus bimaculoides
ATACATACATGTTCATGCACACACACACACACATACACCCACAATCACAGACATACATACATCTATCTGCATAAAAGCCCATCAACTGTTCTACTTTACCTGTGTAAAATGTGGGTATGGGGGTATGATATCTATGTATATTTCCTATTTAGTATTGGGGAAGTTTCATTTATAAGGACGTACTCCCGTATTTGTCTTAGAGTTGGGTCTTTTGGGTGCTTGGATAAGATGCGGATGTCAAGTTGACCCAAGTTGCCTCCATGTTGGTCTTTGGCATGTTGGTAGAGTATGGAGGACTGTTTTTTGTCGTCATATTGTCTCATATGTTCGTTTAGTCGTTCCGCAATGCTCCTAGGTATACATATATATACACACACGTACATATATATAACTAACTCGCTTTGTGATCATGAGTGCACCAAACCTCACATGTGCGTATGCTCAAATTTTTGCGGATGCTTGTATGAGCGTGTGTACTCGTACCATGCGATTTGCCCGAGGGCGTTTATACATCCATATCTGTTAACGGCTATTTTCAATACTGTTCTCGCTGGATTACGTGTTCGTTTCTCTTTTTGTCATCTGCAATTTTATTTTTGATCTACTATATAAAGGAAGATATTTCTTCCATTTGGCTGTTTTTCTCTCTACAAAACGGCAAGTTACATTGTGGAACAGTCATTTTAACGAGTTGTATTTATTTATTTATCTCCCGACGAGGTACATCTGTACCACTGGATGCTCCTGAACCCGTTGTTGAGTGTCTCACCCAAGAGGAATCGATGCTAGATGAGTTCAAACAATTGTCGTAATTAATAATAAATTCTCGTATATTCCATCTTCTCTCTTTCATTTGTTATATAAATACACACACACACATATATATAATATATATATAAAGAAGCCTTGGTTATAGAACAAACATTAAATTTGGGTCAACGACTTTACACACAAAACCACCCCCAAACATTTAATCATATATAAAAATCACCAAGGTTTTCCAACACATAAAAAATAATACATATACATAAAACAACAGAAGGTAAAAATATCTGATCGAATAAAATACAAATAGAACGGCCAAACAAAAAGTTAAATATACAAGACTAAAAATTCATAAACTACCAAAAAACCTGATAGACAAATATAAAATAAATAAAAATAAAAATAAAATAAAATGAGATAAAATAAATGTCTACCGACAAAACAATTTTATCAGACGGTTAAAATATTCATAATAAACAGACTCCACGCGTCAAATTCAACACTCACATATATCTATGGCCATTTCTGGAGCTTACCACCGCAATTCATTCACACTAAAGTGCATCACGGTGATGACCCCCTCATCAGGCTAAACAGGAAACAGGACACACACACAGATAGTTAGTTCATCATATCTTACAATCTCTGGTATCTCTTCCATATTGCAGTCAATTCGCCAACATGAATAACCTCCCTTGTATTCGTATATTTCCTTCAATCTACTCTTAGGCAACGCAAAACATTTGTGCCATGATTTTCCGTCTGATTCGGTTTTTGTCCTTCCACTTTGCGATTTTACTTAACAAGTCTCATCAACTTCCTCAGACATTATAACTAGATAACAATTGGGATGAGAGGTTTGTGATTTCGTGTGTGTCTGCACTTCTTTTTTCTTTTTATTTTTTGTCGGGTAGAATGGGTGTGTTTGGTGTCAGCAGGGGGAGGGTTGGACTGAGAGGGTATGAGCTGAGATTCCTGTTCATCTTGACTTCTTTTTTCCTCTTTCTCTGCTTCACCACCTTCCATGTTTCTTCCTCCTTCTCTGCTGTTTCTTCCATCTTCTCCGGTTACTTTTGATCTTCCTCCCGGCTTTCTTTCTATTTCTCAGGGCAACCTACTCTGATGTGGTCCTTTTGGCCACATTCGAAGCAACGAGGGATTCTATCCTCCACTCATACTCTCAATACCACTTTACCTATAGTTATGGTCTCTACCATCTTTGCTAAATATTCTGTGGTGCGCTGAATTATAACTTCATGAGTTCGTGGCCTCTGACTCTGTGGCCTGAATGACTGTTACTTCCTCTTCGCTTCCCAGATACACAACTATCGCCACCCAAGCCACGTCTATTTCCGGGGAAAATTCCCTCCACCTTGACTCTGGCAGTCCTTTTTCCTAGGTACATTGGTAGGAGGACCACTTTGTCTGTTTTCAGGGGTGTCACCGAGTGTTCCTTTGCTTTCTTCGTACTTCTAAAATGAACGTTTACAGATCTGAAACGGCTCCCTCTGGTGAGATAAGTTATATCTCGCCAAATTGGCCTCAGTGCTCTTTCAATTACTCAGTTGCCTCCAATGTAATCTTCTTGTCTTTCACGAAGTACACCTTGTAAACAATAATTTTCTCCAACATTTTCTCCATTATTTCTCCATTATTTGACAATTTAACATCGCCACTCTCCCTATCCACCGTGTTTTCGAACCTTCTCAAATTCTTCAGGTTCACCTCCTTTCTACGAATTTCCGTTGCTTCTGCGAAGGTCTTTCCTTCCAAATGTCTGTCCATTTTTGCACCACTCTCACGAGCTCCTCCTCCGATGAGGACAACTCGTATTCGCTGATATCCTAATATTTTCAAAACAACGCCAAAACAACGCCAGATCATACATTCAAAATAAATGGAAGTGGAGAGACAAGTTACTGAAGAGATTGCAAGAGTGCAATGAAATAATTTAACAAAAAACTATATAAATTAATAAAGGACTGAACCAGTGCGTGTGTTTATTACCGGCATAATGCCTCTCCCAAGGTCTAATATACAGAGTTAGCCGAGAAATACCTGACCATCTCTCACAGAGAGAAAGCACAACAACCGAACCGCTGCAAAACAGCAAAAACAATGACAATTCAACAATAAAAACCCCAAGCAATCAAACAGGATACACGCACAGTGATTCTTTATTAACCACAAGGGGAACATACAGAAAGGACAATACAATACATGTGGGGACATATAACAATTAAAATAATAAAATTATGATAAACATGAATGAAAACTGAAATGATATATGGAAACGATCTACCTACCCCACCTCAGTAGCATCATTTACTTCCCTCTAGATCCAGTTCATGTTGATTCCATAACGTTCTTCCAATTCCACATTTTCAATCTCATTTGGCACATTCCTTATATCGCAAATCACATTTCTGTATCTAACACCCACCTTACATTCTTTAACCTCTCATCCGACATTCCGGCACCAATACACTTGCAACCATATTTTCCTTTTTATCTCCTTTCATACAAACAAATCTCACGTCTCTTCATTGCACCAGTTTCTCCACCAGTTTCTTATTCACACCCTTATACAAAACACAAGCATTACACATGGCAGGGGAGTTTTGTGAATTTTTGTGTGTTTGCACTTCTTTTTCCGTTTTGTGTCGGTGGAGAATGGGGTTGTGAAGGTATGAGTGGGGTGGGTACGAGTTGGGGTTCACTTTGATTGTTCTTCCTCATCCTCTGTTTTCTCCTTCCAGTCACTCCCCAAACTTCTTCCTCGTCTGTTTCATCTTTATTTTCCACCATCTCCTTCGCCTTCTCGGCGTTCTCCTGGGTTTGCTTGTTTTTTTTTTTTTGTGAGGGCAGTCCGCTCTAATGTGGTCCTTTTGGCAACATTTATAGTAGCGAAGGGTTCTACTCTTCACCCACACTTTCATCACCGTTCTCCTACTGTCACCGTTTCTGCCAACTTTTCCAAATTTTCTGCTGAAGATTGTATCATCATATCTAAACTTTTCCCT
>NC_068997.1:38007743-38010951 GCF_001194135.2 Octopus bimaculoides
AATCAGCAGGACGCACGCACAGAGCAAAACTTTTTTATGAAAAGCTTCTACTTTTCATGAAAAGCTTATATAATTTAAAAGAAAAACCCATATAATTTAAAAGGAAAACGGAACAGTCCAAATTTTCTAAAAAAAAACAAACTATTGTTAGACACTCGGGTGGCTGTAGTTAACAGATATTTAACCTCGCCGGTTTCAAATCCCCGTAACACTAAACAATTTTATTACATCTTTTATTTCTATATACTTTCAAAAAGGTGGACGAAAACCTATGGTTGCAAAAAGGGATGACCTCAGTAAATTTATTCAAATTTTTTGGCCCAAAAGACTTAAAGATGGCAAGGGATTCTTTTACACATAACTTACACTTATTTATATTTACTCTGAAGTAAGTGGCTCTCGAAATAACGAACCATTCCAGAGAATAACTCTTATTGTTCCTCCCTAGATTGTGTATATAAGATGCAAGTGTGGTAGAGCTACAGCATTTTTCGTTTGAAAACGAGCTCAAGTGGGCCCTATACCTAGCCTTAAAATTTACTGTACAACCTATGTAAAACTTATCTAAATTATCCTCAGATTTAACAGCGCATTTATAAATTGTATTAGTAATTAGACAGAACCCATCAAGGGTTTCTACAATTACATGATTTCCCTAACCTTATTTCTACTACTAACAGTACTTGTCAGGTTTGCTGCATTCACTCCTTCACATCTCTCATCACTGGGCTTCGATACACCTGATGGGAGCAAAATGTTAGCATCACTAACCTTAGGCGTATCAGAACTTACCTGCCCAGAACTGGGGTTTCCATCAGAAGAACATCTCCAGTGCCCTTGCCCATTTAACTTGCTTCAATTTATATATGCAATAATGGAGGCTAAATTTGGTATTACTGAGTAAGAGAACTTGATAGAAGACTTATAGCAACGGCTGTAGTATTTATGACCCTTTGGGAAGTTCTCCTCCAGAATCCTAAAAAATATCTTGGGCAAATTTCTTACTCTGAGAGAAAAAAGGGGCGTGAACCATATTACTTCCCTTATTCTAGAACGTAGCTCTTGGTTTTACTTATCTCCCCACTACCACTATTTCACTTCTTATAACTATTCCTAACCTTCTTAAATACCTTTCTAACCAATGGCTTATTTTGGTTGCAATCAGGTAATGCATTGCTTTTTTCCAGACCAACCGTGACATGGTCAGGTGGTAGACTAGCCATCTTGTTTTTAAATCTCGTGGTAAGTATATATGATATTTTAGTTTTGAAACCGCTTAATTTTAGAGCGTTGTTGTACACTGGCGCATGTTGATCGAAAATCTCTTCATTTGCGGATAAATTAAAGATTCTGATCGGAATAGCGGTAACGATGCTATCTATAGTGGATTTGGGGTGATTGGACGATACATTTATATATGAGATGGATTTGTTTGGCTTACGAAATGGGTAGTATAAACCCGCATCCAAACACAATGTAACATCCAGGAAATTCACCACTCTGGAGTTTACATCAAAGATAATGTTAAGATTTAAGAAATCCGTTAAGAAACCTCTCAGGGATTTCCTCAATCTATTCAATGCAGTTTTAGACTGGCGACGTACAGCTAGAAGCGCATCATCCCTATATAGTCCCCCGGTGAGGAGAGGAAAACTATCCTTAATCTGCGAAAGGCGATATAGGCCCACTAAGTCAGTCACCTGTGCAGAATCAGTTGACTCCATGGTTATATCGAAGAAATCGGTGGAATAAACTCTCAGCCAATCACGTTCGTAGGAGATATTACATCAATATCTGAACAAGGTATATCCACAAATTTGCGGGAGAAAATCAAGGCTTTGTTCAGCAATATAGGCGATAGAATTATAATAGTTCGAGATATCAAATTTTATAAATTAGGTTTATCCTTAAGGGAGTCAAACCATAGGTTAACATCCCCAGTAAATTTCCATAAGGGAAGTTGAACTTTATCCCTTACTATGGGAATAATGCGATCAATAATATATTTACTGATTCTACCCAAATCAGATTTGGTCGGGCAGATCAATTTAATCGAAGGATTTGATAAAAAAATCAGACTTATGGTCCTTCAAGAAGGCATGGTGAGTATTTGGAGCATAAGGCTGGGTTATGTCAAGCAGGCCCAAACCAGAGATGATTTCTAAGTGAGTGTCATTTATTATATCCACAGCATTTTTGCTTGTATGTTTATAACCAGAGTTTAACTCCTTCAGGATCAAGTCATTATAAACTTTCGGCGGTACAGAATAAATGTTTCCGGTTTTATCCGATAGAACGTGCAAATTTGGGAGATGATTTCATTGCGAATATCTTATTAGACAGGAGTTTCTGGAAAGGATTCGTGTATTTGGAGAACTTCAACCGTTTAATGAAATTCATAAGGTCATGTTCAAATTTAGCAATAGCTGGGCTGGACGATGGATTCCTATAAGTTTCGAGGTTATAATAGTTTTTCTTGTCACAAGAGTCAGTTCCATTCATACTATTGTTGTCCTTTCCGTTATTTTTCATATCAAAGAAGAAAGCACGCCATCTTAGCATATTAATAAATTCTGCGGATTTTATGGACTAGTGATTCCAAATATGCATTCTTCGAGGGTATGGGGATATTTTTCGTCGAAGAACTCAAACAATGCTTATTCATAATGCAGCCTATAGGAAGTGCTCAACGAGAAAATGAATACAACAAGAAATAATATTTGTCTCCTTTTACAGAAACAAAAGGGTTTATAGGACTGCAAAAGAAGTGCTCAAATATAAATGAAACGAAGATAAAGAAGCATTGGTTATAGAACAAACATTAAACTTAGGTCAACGACTTTACACACAACAACACCCCTCAAACATTTAATCATATATAAGAATTACCAAGGTTTTCAAACACATAAAAAATAATACATATACATCAAATCACTGAAGGGAAAAAATGTAATCGAATAAAATCCAAATAGAACGGCCTATCAAAAAGTTAAATATATACGACTAAAAATTCATAAACTACCGAAAAACCTAATAGACAAATATAAAATAGGTAAAGATAAAATAAAATAAAAAATGAGATAAAATAAACCCTTTTTTTCTGTAAAAGGAGACAAATATTATTTCATGTTGTATACATATATATACACATACATATATACATACATACATACATATATATATATATATATATATATATATATATATA
>NC_068997.1:38011923-38013383 GCF_001194135.2 Octopus bimaculoides
ATATACATATATACACACACACACACACATATATATATATATACATACACATATATATACATATATACATACATATATATATATACATACATATATACATACATACATATATGCATACATACATATATATATTTGTATACATACATACATGCATATATATATATATATATATATATACATACATACATATAAATATATACATATATATACATATGTATGCATATATGTATATACATATATATATATACATAGACACACACATACATACACACACACACACACACACACACACATATGTATATATACATATATATATATATACAAAAACCTATATATATATACATATATATGTCTGTGCATTCATGCGTGTATTCATGCATGAATATATGTACAGTAGAAAAGTACTCGATCAACGTAGAGAGTAAATATGTTATAATAATAAAAAAAATCACGAATCTTGTTAAATACAGCTAGCCAGGGTTTCCTAGTCGAAGTAATAGTTTATTTTGCCATCTATCAAGCTGAGAACAATACAGTTTGTCTTTTTTAGCAGATAATGTTTAAAGAAGAGACGGTTCTAAAGAAGACAAGAAAACACAAGGGAGATAACCAACGTTATAATCATTCTACGTCAAGCAGACGTAAACAAAATGTTAATGGTTTACTAAATGTCCAAAATTGTAGGGTTGCTGGTCCGGATTCGGCCCTGAATGGTTTTAAGTTACTCACAGAGATGGCCTTTAGATAAAAATTGTTAGCTGGCAGAGTTGTTACCACGCCGAACGAAATGTTTAGCGGTATTTCGTCCGCCGTTGGGTTTTTAGTTCGAATTATGCCGAGCTCGACTTTACCTTTCATTCTTTCGGGGTCGCTAAAATTAGTACCAGTTACGTACTGGTGGTCCATGTAATCGACTTAATCCCTTCCAAAATTTGAGGCCTCGTGCTCCCAGTATTAAAATGATTTATTAAACTTGAATAAGTGTGATACACTGACATTATTATATTAGATATGTTTAATTTTGGGGAATATAGCGTCGTGATTAAGAGCGCGGGCTACTAAACCCAAGATTCCGAGTTCGGTTCCAGGCAGTGACCTGAATAATAATAATAGTAATAATAACATCTAAAAATACTTTAGGAATTAGAACCCAAGCTCGAAATTTCCTCAAGACATCTGATGAAGGGTGGAGGGTACATCAGCCGAAACGTTGTGTTAACAACAAACAAGATGAGGACAAATATCCGTCAAATGCAAATAAAGTAAATAATGTACATAATTCCTCATCTCTTAAATATAGAACTGTATTATATATGTGTGTGGTGTGTGTGTGGTGTGTGTGTGTGTGTGTGTGTGTGTGTGTGTGTGTGTTCAAGAAAGCAATAAATAAAATAAAATTGATAGAGTTCAGTATGTTGGTTCAGTATGTTGGCCATAGGAATTTCTCTCAAAGAGACATA
>NC_068997.1:38013854-38014405 GCF_001194135.2 Octopus bimaculoides
ATATATATATATATATATATATATATGAATGTGTGTGTGTGTGTATATATATATATATATATATAGGGAGAATTCACAAAAAAACAAAAGACGGAGATAGGTGGTGTAGAAAACAGACAGTTGTATTAGTATAACGCTCGGGAAGTGAAAAAGTCTTTAACGTTTCGAGCCTATGCTCACAGAAAGGAACATGAAAAGAAACAAGGAGAGAAACAAGGAGAGAATAAAAGAATGTGTAGTGGCTAACGATCTATCATAGTGAATGCCGAACAAAAGGGTCAAACAGGAGAGCTAGGAAGAAGGGGAGATAATAAAGTATAGTGATCCCAAAACGAAGGTGCGCGTGCGTATGTAAGAGAGTTCATACGTGCGTGTGAAAGAGGGCTGGTGATCTTGACGTGTGCGTGTGTGTGTGTGTGTAGGTGTGAAAATGTGGGGCTGGGAATTGGTCAGTGCTGGTGTGTGCGTGGTGGTGTGTTGTGATGTGATGTGCTGCGTGGTATGGTGTAGTGGTGTGTTGTGTGGTGTGGTGTGATGGTGTCGGGAGGTGG
>NC_068997.1:38015021-38030576 GCF_001194135.2 Octopus bimaculoides
GTGTGTGTGTGTGTGTGTGTGTGTGTGTGTGTGTGTGTGTGTGTGTGTGTGTGTGTGTGTGTGTGTGATTTCGTTTGGAACTGAAATATTTTATACTTATTAACCTTAATATGAGTTTTGTAACGCATTACTATCATCTTTACTACTGCGATATCCAGGGAGGTGAATATGAGAATCAGTAATGCACCTTGATGTGTATATTCACTGTCCCTTTCTAGTGTAGACTGAAATCACATCAATAAGCTTGTGTTTTACAATTACACTGCAAACTCCCGCTATTGTTCGTTCAGGTAAAATTAAAATATATCAGTTAAGTATCTGAGGCTCATTTAATTGATTATGTCCTCCCATAAATTTCTGAACCTGTTCCGAGATAAGAAATTAATAATATTTTGTTAGACTGAATAAAGCGAAACCTGTGATAAATAATGACGTTTACTGTTACTATGTAACGGGTTGAGGACAAAATCCAAGACGAAGAAGCTATTAATATCGTTTCAATATTCCAAGAGTAGTATTTTTTATCTCCCTTATATCTGTTCAAGTTCAATAACTGTTGTCGATTAAATCGACTATACTCTCAAACTGCATTACTTTGGTTCGCAGAATTAGTAAGGATGTAATGTAGTAATTATTGTAAGGCTTATGGATCATGTTAAAGAATTGAAAATCTGCGAAACTGTAAACCAGAATGTTGCTTTGTATATTGACTTTCTTCCTGCAAAATAAACTTACAACTGAAATCCCCTAGCCAAAGGAATTTATTCAATTTACTTTAAATTCAAAATATTTCTTTTCTATATTTTATATTATACTGAATTGGATATTCTTTCTTTTATTTATTTTCTAATGATTGCTATCAGTTTATTAATAAATTGTCCATGGAGAACAGATCTAAATATTTTCAGTTTATTCGTCAGCTAAATTTTATTATTAGCTCAAATAAAGAAGTTATTACTGACTTACCTCGTAATCAATTCGAAAGATTCTTAGGAGCCCGAGGTCCATAAAAATTCGTACACCAGCTTGGACCATATCATCTGTATGCAATGAAAAGTCATCGAATCGGAGATTTGTCAGCTTCAGTTGTTCAGTTTCTGGTATAGAGTTAGCCTTTAAAAGAAAAAGATGATAAACAATGAAATATGTGTTTAAAGGGAGTGTATGTATTCTATTAACAAACAAATATTCATATACACCTGTTAACATCCTATCAGCGTCAGGAGATATACCTATACCATTAATATCATTGTTCTTCAGAATTTTCTCCTCTAACTTAATATAATCTTTCCATCGCGCCTATATTTATGGTTTATTCGGAAAGAAAATAAGGGTTTTCTTGCATTTGATGTTCAACTTCAGCTGTCGAAGTCTTGTAGGAAAATGTAGGTGGATATGGATTTCCTTGGGGATGATATTTTTTGGTGAATGATTGGGCGAAGAAGTTAATGTAAAAACTAATGGGGACTATGTGTAAGGAAAGGAAAAATAAGAGAGTCCGGTAGATTTAGCTGGCGACACTTTACAAAGAGTCAGTTGTGAAGAAGAGTAGCTTTATGATAGCAGTAGAAAAGACAGAGTGATAAAACATCAGTTTTATTAACGGGTGCGTTTGAATGAAAACACGTTTGATTTGTTAGCGACTAAAATTCTTCTTGGAGACGATAAAATTATTCCTTCAGTACAAATAATGAAATGTTACTAAGAATGATTTTACTGAATATTGATTAACCTATTAATTTGTGTCCAGGCATAAAGGTTAGATATATATGAAAATTGAAACTTAACGATATGAATATGTAGCGAAGGTTAGAATCGAAATCTTACAGCTTTAGTATCTAAGTTCAGACCACTTCTTAGATCAGTCGACATGCTCTGAATGCTAACCAATCAACTTACAGGATTGACACTCCATATTATAGAATATTCTATCATGTTTCAATTGTTCTCGCCAGAAAAAGGTTTATAAAAGCGAGATCCTGCCAGAATAAGTGAAGAAGTGGCGGCAGAGCTTTGAGATGGTTCCCGAAAAAAAATAGACGAGCATATGATTTATTTTTGGTCCGTGCTAGACCTGTTTTTAAGAGGATTACTTCGTCTTCAATGCACTTTTCAACACAAGTGCTATGAACGGAATATTTTTGCCTCTCGCCGCACAAATAATTTGCGCATTTCAGATGCGCAGACAATAAGCCCTTTAAATAGATAAGTTTCCTTGTTTGCTGCTCAGCCCTTGATAAAATAATCTTCGACTAGAGTAAACATAGCCTTATTCCTACCGCTCACGTAAAGCTGATATTTTCTGTTATTAATGCGTAACCTTAATGAACTACATTCTCTTGTAGCACAACACTATACATTACTGGCAAGCAATTATGTAAAAATACTAACATTGTAATATACTTCTGGAAAAATAAGTGTTATTTAAACAACGTTGGATTTGGTTTATTTATGGAACAGCTCGCAATCTGCCATCATACCAACATATCGAAACCCATGTAACTAATGCTACAAACGCTTCTTGTTATTGGTATGAGAAAAGTTGTTGTTGTTGTTGTCTGGGTAAAGTGCAGATAGATTTTGTCTCTTTGTTTATCTATGACTGAATTATTCAATGTCTCGTTTTGTGACGATATGGTGTTGATTGAGGTAAATTTGGCTGTTATTTCCCTCAAGTTGAACGATCACACTGACATTATCGAAAGAAAGGTTCTTACATGAAAAATATATATCAAATTTACGATACGTTATTCAGGTACATGAGAAAAGATAATCCGATGCAAGCAATTAAGGATGTAATAATTTAGAAAAGTAATTGCAGTGGAGAAGTTTGGAAGCAAAATTATCCTCTCATGTGGATATACTTAGTATACAAGTTGAAAGGTGAAAATAATTAGGAGGGACAGACGAATGATAGAGATGCCTATATTTAGTACAGAAACTTATTTTGAGAAGAGTGATGTTTAGTAGGTTGTAGCTGCATATGTTTATATCTTTATGTTTAGTTCCATTTCTTTTATACATGCGTGTATATCATAAACGTCAATAAGCTTTTCTTTCACAAGAAGACATGGACATATAAGTATTTAAGAGAATTTACTCTAGAAAGGTGTAATTTTTGCAAATAAAAGATGGTATGGTAATTTCATGGATAACTCAATATTTTAGACTGAAAGAAATTTGAATTTCATGAGGAATTTTCTTTATAAATACCATATAGTATTTAGACCTCATTTGTTTTACCATACATTCCTTTGGATTTATGCAGCTTATAAAGGTTTTCACCTAATTAGCATTAATTATCCGACCATTTTTTTTTTCTGGATTCAGAACATTCATACTGTAACTATCTTCACCTTTATTTTCGTATTTCTAACTTTCTTCCACTTTTGATATTATTCCATAAGTCACCCATTTTCATTTTCACTTTTCATTTTCACTTTCAAACAATATTTTCTTTATTGATGTTTGTACACGCATTTAATTGCGTTCCGGTTTTCTATTAACCGTTCTTTATAATATAGTTCTTGTACTTCATCGTGTAAAGTGCTTTTAGACTAACAATGATTATAAGTGATGGCGTATTTAACCAAAGAACCATTTAAAAAGTCTCTCTCAACATAAATCAAGAAGTTTACGAGGCATTTGGGTGGGTGATACAAGCAAAGAACTCGGAATATGTGATAAAGATCTCCAGAATTTGAAATTAAGAAATGAAAATAGGCAAAGCTTTGTGCTATCTCTAGCCAACTTAACCTATACACTGAAACGTTCGAAGGAATAGTAAACATGTCAGGATTGTCTATAGAGGTTCTGGACGTCATCAACCTTACATATGCATATGGAATCTTTCAGCGTAGAAACGTTCATAAGGAAATAAATATTACAACTGAAGGAAAGTGAATGGAGCAAATACCAAGTATAATATATGTGGGATACCTGCGATCCCAAACCGGAAAATGCACGGTAGCAATCTAAAGAAAGGTTTGAGGTAGTCAGAAAGCTATTTGAAAATGTCAAACATCTTAACATCAAGAAACACTGATAATGAAACAAAAAAAAAATATTGCGAGAATGTTTATGTATAGTCCACTCCACTATACGGAGCAAAAGCAAGGACATAAAAATAGGTTACAAGCCATTGAATAGTGGACTTATAGATGATTATTGCGAATGTCAGAGATAGAATGCAAATTAGTTATTAGATACAAAAAATGAGAAAAGCTATGAAAATTATATAAGATACTGTTACACTACTTTGAACACTCAGTTGGAGATAAAAAAAAAAGTTACAATGACTTCTAATATAAGGGAAAATGAATGGAAGGAGAATAAAATTAGTAATTACGTGGATGGATAAAATCAAGAATTTACACGCTTGAAATCTAGTGAATGTTCAAGGGCAGCACGAGAAAGACTGAAATGGCAAAAGGTGGCATTCAACATAATTTCAGCTTGGCGAATACTATGGGGGGGGGGGAGGAGGAGGAGGAGGAGGAGGAGGATCTGTTGAAAAAAAAAGCAGCAGATGATGTACTAAAGAACATTAGGAAGATTTCAGATTAGGAAATCAATTGTAGCACTTGCATAATGTCCCACATATTTTTCCAGTCAATATTGACTCTATATCAAATTCCGCCGAGGTCGACTTTGTCTTCCATCCTTTCGAGGTTGATAAAATAAACAGCAGTGGAATACTGGAGTTAATGTAATCGACTTACTCACTTTCACAAAATTACTGGCCTTTATGCCACAATTTGAAACCAATATTGGGTCGATATTACAAACATAAAAAAGAAAGTTTTAAATTATCGAATAAGAGTTTTAGGATTGAAGCAAATTATGTTTCTTTAAAATTTGTTTCCAGTTTTATTCACAGTCTAATACCAAAATCTAATATCATTGTTTTAGTTCCTAATGTAGTTTTTATTGCTTGGAGGATCTTATTTGTATTGTTCTTTTCCTACAAATGTTCTTTTCCAACAATATTGTTCGAATACAAACTTTCAATAGAACCTAGCTAAAATTAAATAAACTTATTGTTCAACCTAAAACTGATTTGTAATCTTAAAAGACATGCATACATTCATATATATAATTTTTTTCTTTTAATTATGAACATCAAATATGTCTCAGATACAAAATATATAATTAATTTTGGCTGAAGGTCATCTGAATCGATTGCCCAAATTCTGTGAATTTGCTCATTTAAGGAAAGATTGGGACGATAGTAGTTTCTCGTGCTTTTTCAAAAGTGAAAAATTTCACATTCATTTATACTACTCACCTTCAATTTCATTAGTTCCTCTGGTGTTATTGAAGCATGATAAGACAGCATCTGCAATATTACAAACAAAGATTATCCAATGTGACCTTTTTGAACAAAAGATGTAGGCTGCAATTAAAAGAAGTTTTGATTGATATTTCTAGCAACACCTACGACCACCTACGATCCCTGGTTCCAAATAATTGGATGCCGATTTGTTTCATGAATTGTCTGATGACTTTCAGTTTCAGGTGATGATCGTATAAGGTATGTGTCGCTTGGTTTATGTGGGTTGTGCATATTATTAAGTGGCAGATGTACTGAATGTTGAATCGTTGGTGTTCTAGCATCAGGAGTCGATTCTGCATTGGGTGGTGGTTTTATATATTTTCTGATAGTACTCTGGATTGTCCTATCGAATTAAAATTATCTTGTGTAGAGCGCAGACTGCTTTAGCAGGGCCATTTTTTTTTAAACTGAGTAAGCCCATATCTATTTATTGAAAAGTGGTATCGGATTTGGCAGTTTTTGACAGAGTAGATCGAAATGTCAATCAAATCAAAAAACATATTCCAGTCACTAATAATCTTATTTGAATGGTTTACCTTGATCTCTTTGTGGTCGGAACAAGGATAATCCAGATTGATAGTCGTTGTCGTATACACTCTTGATACATATTAATATTAAATTCTATCCATTCTCACGTCGATGTGTCAGGTTCACCGCCTATTGAACAGATTCAATTGTCTGTGTATAATCACTGACTTGGCAAAAGCCAGGTCTAATCTGCCATGGTTGCATAATCTGCCCTTGTTAGTCTGTTTTCTTATATTATAGTGTTCTTGTTATTATTTGTGAATAGGCGTCAACCCTGTGTACTTAAAATCTTTTATCCTTCTGTTAACCCATTAATTCTAAAAACAACTTAGCGTGTAACTCTTATTTACTTCCAGTCTTCGAGTCTTGTAGAAAATTTACTATGAAATGCCTTCTTCATTTTACTTTAGCAGATTCTAGAAATTTTCATTTCACAGTTTCTTCTTTCTGAAACCTTTTTTGTTATCATTGCTTTTATATAATTTTTTCTTTGCTGTGGTTGGCTTCCAGTTTGCACCTCATTTGTATTATATCCACCATCACAGTAATCTGCTTGTATTTGTTTGCTTCTAAATATTTTTCTCGGTCCACTGCTGTTACTTTGGAGCAATTCACAATTTGTATTATATCTGAAGCCCTTATGTGCTGCATTGCTATATTTATATACATCAGCTTTAGGGCAGCCGCTTAAGAATACTGTTAATAGTCTCCCCTGAAAATTTATTATATTTAATCTAGATTTCATAACTAGGATGGGTGATGCATTAAAACATTAACTTATTTTAAGCATTTTCTAATTTTCTCTTCATTTTTCTTTTAAGTATTGCTAAGTATTTTTCTGGATGATTTGGGACTAATTCTCTGATTTTAGTGTCTATGTCTAATTTCATGTAATTTATTTTAATTAATTTGCATCTTCTTGTAGAAATACTGCTTCATATATCTCGTTCCATAATCGTCCGTCTACCTTGTCAAATTCATGTAATTAGGGTGCGTGTACAGAATCCATAGTTAGCATTTGATTAGTTAATTCATTCATTTTCGGTTTCCATCCGGACTTTGATGTATAGAAGATGAGAATTACAGTAAACACAAAACCGTTATAGAAAGTAAACTTTCCAAATATAAATAATGTAAGCAGATTTTAATTTACCTCAAGTGCAACTTGCTGCTTGGCAGCAGCCAGTGATACTTCCGCATAGAGTATGGCATTGTTAATACCAAGACCACAAAATATAGCGAATGCCTGTGAAAGAAAATGTAATGTATAAAATGAAAATATTCCTCCGGTACAACGCTTAAAAATTGCAAACAAATTTAGTTTTCATGATTTTTTTTTTTTTTTAAGTTATGGATCAAATGTTATTTTCATTACTGAAATTATTAAAAATACAAATATTTTGTATTTCCTAAAGTCAGTTATTGAAGAGTGTTATTAAAGAAGAAAGCTATTTTTTGCGGTTGAAATATTTTCAAGCTGAAATGGTATATCTCAGGCTGGTTTTGACCACCATGTGTGTTATAGTTGTTTGGTCAATGGTATCAATGGTATAGTGTAAGTGGTACAATATTTGACAAACATTTGTTCTTCAAATGTAATCTTCAGGTACAATTGCTGTAACACCATTTGACAAAGCTGGTATTTGAAAAACAAGTATAGTCCATTTGAGGGACTTGCATACAAGTTTATGCAAAGAGCATAGAGATACCAGGAGACAATAGAAGATATTCGTTCAAAGAGTCACGCAGAAAGCTCAAAGCCGGTATCTCGTGATTGGGAAGCAAACATCTTAATCATTGCTTTAGCTGAAATATAGTTTAACCTGATATAGTTAATGTAATGAGTATTAAAACCTAAATAGAAGTGATTTTTTGTTGATTTATATTGATTCTAATGTTTGCTATATTAAATATGGCCAACAACTTGACAATACTTTTGCCATGTAAAGATGTTGCTGAGTAATTTCTGTTAGTCTCAAATTACTCAGCAATCGGAGTACTTGATTGGAGTAGATGGGGGGTCACGCAAAAGCTAGCATTGTTATTACCAGTTCGAAAATGCCAGTGGCAAGTTCCGGAGTTGTAAACAAAACATTCACTGTTATGGAGAAAATCTCTTGCTGCAGACAGACGATGTAAATACACCTAAATCAGCTCACAGCGCCACCTGGTCAGACTGTGAAATGCAAGTATTTCGTAAGTCGACTGGAATAAATAAGAGAGATTATCTCTCTTATCAACTCGTAGCGCTACCATTCGGTTTCGGTGACTGAAGAGAAGATAACCACTGCAAAATGGTTGCATCTTACAGTATGGATAGGTGACGCTGCGATCTGATTTAAGTGTATTTACACCATTTGTCTACAACGAGAAATTTTCTCCACGACAAAACACGGTGAATGGCTTGTTTATAAGTTCGAACGTGCCACTAGCATATTCGAACTGGTAATAACATTGTATTTAGACACATCACTGCTTAGTGCTCCCATCCCGTAACACAAAAGTCAATTTTTAGACAATATTGGAGTTTATGCTTTCTTGAGTGATCAGCAAGAAATATATTCACTAAATTTCCCCCTCGCCACACTTAGCTATCTTTAAAAAGCGCGTATCTAACATTGTAGTTGGGGATACACTATTCCTAAATAAAAAATACATGATAGCTATAGCTTGAATGTCTTTGAGTATAGGTCTGAATCAAAGCTTGTACAGGGACATATAACAGCAACAATAAAAAACTATAAATAGATATAGAGTGAACACAGAGTCGTAGATTTATTGAATGAACTTGATTAATATTCAATATATTATTTCCATATCCATCAACTTCACCTGAAAATTTCTAAAAATAATTAAAATTCATACTTTAACTAATGGGTAACGTATTAGGATAAAACACCCAATATTAAGATAGTCGTAGTTTGATAACACTGGTCAACACGATTTCTGGTGCCAAGAAACAAAAGTTTTTTTTAGCTAATTTGATGGTGTTGATTCCGAAAATGACCTTAGTTTTTCATGGTTAGATACCGTTTTCGCTGTACTGAAAATGCTCATTTTTGGAAAAAAGATCAACTTACGATCTTGGCTGATCGCAAAATTAGTTAAAAAAGGTAATAGAAACCCATGAATTGTCAGGTAGGCCGAGCAATTTATGTTAGCCACCTGAAATAAACTATCTTTATAAGAAAAAAAGTGTTTTTGAGTCAAAATTTTTAAAATATAAGTACCGAAGTTTTCCAAGTTATTGCCAAAATTCAAATTAACTGATAAACTTTATCAGTAATACACTTTAGTAAACCTGATAATTAAGGTGACATAAAAAAAAATGAAACCCTAAAATCTTTTGTTTAATATTCATAAATTTATCCCATCACTTTTATCCCTTCAATACAGAAGAAATCAAGCACATTAAGAGCACAGTTGGAAAAAAAAACTCCAACTAAAGACATCCCAATTGAATGCACCTATTCCATTGTACATGATGAACATCATGAAAATGGTTTCACCATAACATCTGCCCACCACGCGGGATTACAAAGATACGAAGTAGAATCATCGTAACGATTCTTTCTGTCTTTTGTTATTGACAGTTTTACGAGTCTTTCGTAGGACATTAGGAAAGATCAAATTACCTAAATGTGAATACGCAAAGTGTAATGTAAATGCTCAACCAATTCAATGTCTTTTTTAATCATAGAGATAGATATCAAATGACATGGTTTCAACGAGAGGATGCAAAAATGATCCCAACTTATTTTGCTATACATGCGGCGAGTTCACACCAAAAGCCAATATCTGACTTTTACAAGAAAGCCTATCGTGCTTTCACGTCGAGCTTGGTGATCAGGACAAATCATGGGCCCCTCATATTGCTTGCAAGACGTGTTTGGAATACATGAGACAGTGGACTTCAGGTACCCGAAAATCACTGAGATTCGCCATTCCTATGATCTGGCGTGAGCCAAAGAACCTCTCTGATTAATGTTACTTCTGCTCAGTCAGTGTTGCGGGACTGAACCAAAAGAAACGCAGATCTATCGACTATCCCAGTCTTCATTCCGCTATTCTACCAGTGTCGCATTCAGATGATTTGCCAATCCCAGTTTTTCACGAAAATATGTTGAAACTTGTTGAAAATGACGAGTCTGATGCTGATGTAGGTGAGAGACACAGCGAAAACGATCCTGACTACGTTCCCGCAGCTGTGCCAGGGCTGTTTAACCAAAATGAGATGGATGATTTGCTTCGAGACTTAAATCTATGCAAAGAATCAGCAGAACTTTTGGCCTCAATGCTCTACGAAAAACACTTGTTAGCAAAAGGCACAAAGGTAACATTCGATCGAAATAGGGATACTGAATTTGTACCATTCTTTAATTAGAACACAGATCTTGCTCATTGCAATGACGTCGAGAGCGTTCTCCTTCGACTAGGCGTCCACAAATACGATCTTGATGAATGGAGATTGATCATTGATAGCTCAAAACGTAGTTTCAAATGTGCTTTGCTCCATAATATCAACATGTATGCGCCAATACCTATAGGCCATTCAATAACACTGAAAGAGAATACATGATGCCATTAAACAGGTTATAGAACAGATTGACTACACCAAACATAAATGGGTGTTATGTGTTGATTTGAAAATGGTAAATTTCCTGCTTGGTCAACAAAGTGGCTACACGAAATTCCCATGTTTTTTGTGTATATGGGACAGTAGAGCAAACGAGGAGCACTAGAAAAGGAAAGATTGGCCACCCCGAGAGTGGTGAAAAGAACGTTATTAGTGCAGCGATAATTCCGAAAGAAAAATCATCTTCCTTCACTTGCATATCAAATTGGGATTAATGAAACAGTGTGTAAAATCACTCGACAAAGAAAGTCAATGTTTTGAGTTTATATGTAAATCGTTTCCAGGACTTAGCACCGAAAAACTCAAAGAAGGAATGTTTGATGGTCCTGATATCTGGAAACTCATTAAGGATGATAAATTTGTTAATCCAATGAATGACTTGGAATTACGCACTTGGACATCGTTTGTTGACATGGTGAAAAACTTCTTAGGCAATCGCCGGGCCGAAAACTACAAGGAGTTAGTGGAAAAGGTGTTGAAAAGTCTACAGGTTATAGGCACTAATATGAGTATTAAGGTTCATTTTTTACATAGCCATCTAAATAAATTTCCGGATAATTGCATCGATGCGAATGATGAGCAAGGAGAACGATTCCATCAAGATATCAAAACAATGGAAGAGCGCTACCAGGGACGGTGGGACAAACGAATGATGGTTGACTCCTGCTGGAGTATCAAAAGGGACTTAAATAACATTGAACATGACAGACAAGCAAGAAAGAGAAAATTTTTACCATAGTTCTTCTGTTCAAGAAGGTTTTATTTCTGCTGTCAGTTTATTTAATGATTTGATGAAAATACTTGTTGGTTTTGGTATATTCAATCGTGTTACTTTTAAAGACTTAGGGTCTGATTGTTATTGCAAAATAGTATTTCTCAATAAGCAGACCAATATTTGTTGGTTTAAATATGAATCGAGAGTTTCTAGGATTTTACTTTGAGAAATATTGCAATCGATCAATACCAAATATACAGAAAACGAATGAAAAACTGCTTTTTTTTTTATAAATTAAGCATTTAGGTACAGCAAAAACGGTAGCTAGCCAAGGAAAAGTAAGATCATTTTCAGATTCAGAGCCCTCAAATTGGCTAAAAAAATATGTTTGGTGTCTCGACACCATTTCAAATGTGTTGGTGTTGTTGACCAGTGTAATTAAACAACAACAGAGAAAGAAACACAAGAAATCTTCAGATTCGTTTCTCCCAACGATATTAATAGTGTGTGAGACAGGAAACAATCATCCAAAATAAATCACGGACTTGGTTCACCAGAAGCTTACCCCTGCTTTGTTTTAATCATCCTCTTATAGGCTAAATTGCATGAGTTCACACGCATATAGAAAACCAAATAATTTTTTTGTTTTAGTTAAACACTGGACCGTTTCCCATGCAGTATACACTCTCCTTTGCATTACTGATGTCATCGTTGACAAGAGTAAACGCTAAAACAACTCATCTTTGGTTTACTGCAGGGCTTCCTCGTCCCTCCAACACAAGATTGGACTCAAGACATAGCTATGAATACTTTTTTACAGAGACGTGCTCAAAAATGCGCGCGCATACAAACACAAACCTACACATGTATGCATATATGCAGTCACACACGTGAATATATAATTCTAAAATTGAAATTTAAAAAAGTACTCGTATATCACTAGCTTATGCTAAACAGCTTCTTGTAATGCACAGCCTTCCCTTGAATATCAATTATGTAACTCATGCAACTGAGAAAGTCAGAAGCAATTTCTATTACTGATTTATCTTTTCATGTTCGATGATAAACACAACGATTTTGTCATTGTTGATGAGTTGCTGACATTAGTATCTCACCATCACAAGCACAAGTGCTACATCAGGAGCACAAGTTACTACACCAACAAGTAGAGATAGCTAGAGTGAAGTAGAGACAGAGATGGAGAGACAAAGAAAAAAAAACAGAAAAGCAAGCAGGTCCAAAAGAGAGGTGGTACGCAAGAGTGAGTAGGACGTAAGCTATGAAGGAATAATCAGAGACAAGACACAGAAATTGGATTTAGATTGGGTTTTAGAATAAATCTTTGACACATATCGGACGTCTAAGTATAAAGATAGACTGATGCCGATACACAATTCATAGAAGAGCGTTCATTGGTTGCTATCTAGGAAAGGAAAATAAAAAGAATGTGAGTCACCAGGTTAGTAGAGATTCACTTTCTTCCTTTTTCTCTTTCTCGCTTCTCCTCTCTCTCACATTTCTTGGTCTTCTCTTTCTTTAACTCCCACTATTTTCCACTCGTTTATCTCTCCTGTACCTTCCTCTTTGTCTCTGATTTTTTTTTTATAATCCTTCAATCCCGCTGCCCCTACCCATCTCTCCTCCTTCCACGTGGCCGCTGTCCGGTCAACCATGATCTATATATAAAGTGAAAGGGTTTTGTCAATTTATTTATTTCGACTGTCCACCTGCGATGGTGATTAAAGTGACTGTACGCGATGAATATCCAATACCAAACAATCTTAATCTCCATATTTAAACTGCATTGAACTTTGGCAAGCTTACCATTACCTATTCTGAGTTACTTGAAAGCTGATGTTCCCTTCCTTCTCTTCTATTTGTTGATACATTTGTTTACCTACCAATGCTTTGTTTTACTTTAAGGACCCATCCATTATGATATTTCGAACGCGCCATCTTTTTACGGTGAACTGCTAAAGATTCAAAGCAGCATTCGTGAATTAAAGTCAAACTCTTCATGTCTTCATTTTCCATTACCTGAAGTCAGTTTCAGAATGGTCGTACACTCTAAGCACGTAGCAAATACATTCCTTTAACTCTACTTTTTCAAGTACGTATTATATTGCCATTTTTGATTGCACCAATCATACTTCTCTCCGAAAAAAATAACTCTCTTTGCTGTTTAATAAAATAAACTCGCAAAGGGTTAGTTTCAACGTCTTCTTTCAATTTCCTTACACCATTTATGTGACTGTTTCTAACAAGAAATTTCGCTTTCATATAAAACAGCTATATTTTTGTAGTCATTTCCATAATCTACTCCCAAAACACTTCAATCGCTCTACTTTGCATCACTTACAATGTTATATGTTCTATGATCATTAAACTACAACAACCTGCACATTAACCAGCTTTCAATTTGGTTTTCTGTTCCTAGGTTAATCGGAAACATAGATTGCCGTGCAACTCATAAACTTCGGCAGTTCAATTACTTGGTGAAAAAAACCCACCAAAGGAACTTAAACTGTCCAAAAGACGGGTGCGTTTGTCACTATATACAATTTTTACAAATGTGTGTGTGTATATATATAAATATATATATATCATAAAGGAATATGAATGGACAGCTCTATGCACGTTTTCGTAGCATGACGATGTATTCAATAATGCATGATATTACTTAAAATTACATTATCCTTATCAAGTAACTGAACCATTTCATCAGGCAATGTTTTACTGGTAAATTCAATCTGTGCAAAACTATGTTTGCGGAAAATATATATATTAAATTCAGGTGTTTGAGAGAAAAGAATATAATACAATCGTTTTAGTTGAGAGAGGAGGTGATTTGAATTGCAACCAATCAATCAGTTTATTTGCTGAGGGCAGTAGCAATAGTAATAATGTTAGATTTTGTTGGTAGACACATGACAATTCTATCGCTTAGACAATTATATATATTTACCAGTCAAGAGTTTATCAGTGACATAAACTGTAATAAATTATTACTGTCAACACAATAAATCTTACTAGCAAGTTTGGACAACCAGCCAGCATAATGTCACCACTTCGTAACGTGTATACACACACAAGATTCTTATAAATGTGTGTATATATATGATATGCATATGATTACACATATAGATATGCGCGAGCACGCGCGAAAAGAGGAAGAAATTTATGTAAGCAGATACAAATACACGTTCATACACATTAAAATCTACAAATTGAAGTTAAAGAATAAAAAGAATAAAATTAAGAGGTCGTAAACTACAACAAAAATATGGTAATATATGGTAAAATTACGTAACCAAATTTTGACATGCAAAATGAAGTGGAAAAATATAAAAATGTAAGCATATGCTTAAAAATAACTATATAAATGCAGACAACTATATTACACAAACACGAATAGAAAGAATCTATATAGACATATACGTCTACACACATAAATATATACACGTATTTTAAAATTTATAAATTTAAAATAAAAATAAAAAGTTGATTTATAAGATAAAAGAGAATATAAAGACACCGTATTAAAATTAGATGTAAAATTCGTTAAAAATATATTAATATGATAAGGTATGCTGATTAAACTCAGATCAAAAGGCTATACTTAAGATGAATACCGTCATGGCCTGGTCAGTATGATATTTTCACCGAAAAACAATGAACTAAATTCACCTATTAAATATTTTATTTAAAGCGGGTCTGGGGGCACTTCATTCGTGTGGATAACAACAAATAATTTAACAAGTTGCTGAATGTGGAAGAGAATAATGATTATATAAGATCAGTTAGATGATATTGATTATATAATGAAAAAGCCATGATCGTCTAGTTATAAACCTCGTCAATAAATAAAACAAGCACAGTTTAGGTGACTTCACCTATGGAGAGAGATACTGATGGTTTGGAGGGCGTAGTTATTACAGAAAAAGAAGTCGTAAACATACATATGTGTATATGTGAATATGTGAATGGATGTATAATCATCTGTATGTGTATATATGTTAGCATATGTATGTTTGTGTGTACGAATGTGCGTGTGTGTGTGTGTGTGCGTGCGCGTGTGTGTGTATGAGCGAGTGGACCAACGAAACAAAGGGCACTCGACACAGTTACTAGGAGTCACATGTATTATTCCAAACAGTTTGATTAGAATTTCTTGCTATTTCAAGTTTCGCAAGTCTCTAACAGAGTCTGTCTCCTCAGGCTGGTGGGTTTCGGATATCCCACCAGCCTAAAGGATTAGGGATTGGCGAACATTGAAGTAGCATGGAATTCGAAACAAACTGTTTTGAATAATATATATATATATATATATATATATATATA
>NC_068997.1:38032277-38033221 GCF_001194135.2 Octopus bimaculoides
ACACCAGCATCGGTTGTCAAGCGATGTTGGGGGGGACAAACACAGACACACAAACACACACACATATATATATATAAATATATACGACAGGCTTCTTTCAGTTTCCGTCTACCAAATCCACCCACAAGGTTTTATTCGGCCCGAGGCTATAGTAGAAGACACTTGCCCAAGGTGCCACGCAATGGGACTGAACCCGGAACCATGTGGTTGGTACGCAAGCTACTTACCACAGAGCCGGTCCTACATATATATATATAGAGAGAGATAGATATACAGGGCAGAGAATCGTCAATTAGTAATAACATTTATAATTAACAATTTTGCCGGGTAGCTCAGTATGAACATTTCTTTGGCTGCTATTTCTGAATTCTCAGTATGTTGGAGAAGCAGGTTACTGCCAATCCCTATATATTTATGATTATATATATATATATATATTATTCAAAACAGTTTGGTTCGAGTTCCATGCTACTTCAATTTTCGCAAATCTCTTTTTGTGCTCGCGTGTGTGTGTGCGAACGTGTATGCGGGTAGGTTTATATTTTGGGACGAATGAGCATGTGTGTGTGTTTCAAGTGAGGGTGGATGAGTATATACATATAGGCGCATGTACGTGGGTGTATGTATGGACATGCGTGCTTACGCGATTACTATGAACATTTTTACTCCCTTACCTTTACTCCCTCCCCTTACTTAGTGGTCATTCTAATAGTTCTTTTGTCTTAATA
The DNA here is from genome assembly GCF_001194135.2 of Octopus bimaculoides. Classification (NCBI taxonomy): domain Eukaryota; kingdom Metazoa; phylum Mollusca; class Cephalopoda; order Octopoda; family Octopodidae; genus Octopus; species Octopus bimaculoides. The sequence continues at coordinate 38,033,006 of NC_068997.1, forward strand.
ACGGTCAAGCACACAGTAATTTCCCTTTGTTTAACGGTCATTTTCATGACATTTTTCTTGATGGCCCGATAACTGAAGAGATGCCGGCGTGGGTTTCCGCCCCGACATCCGAAACTCATGGCTACCGAATAATTGTCACATATTATATATATATATACACACACACACATACATACATACATACATACATACATAGATATATATATATATATATAT
>NC_068997.1:38033267-38043890 GCF_001194135.2 Octopus bimaculoides
TGTCAGAACGCAAAGAGATGAAACAAAGACTGTGAGACATCTTGTCTGACACTCTAACACTTCTGCTAATCCACTGCTCGGTATTGGTACATTTTTATTGACAAAGTTGACATCGGTGGTATTTGAATTCAGAACGCAAAAAGGCAAAGCAATACTCCAAGACATTCTAACTAACGCTTTAACGACGTTGTCAAACCAAATTCTCGTTATGAGTTATCATTATATGATTTTTTTATAACTGGTACAGGAAATGTTTAAATACAAATTTTCATTTTCTGTCTGATAGAGAAAATATTGTATCAGGATTTAGCACTCTTCAGGTCTGTTGCTTTTATTTAATCAGATCAACCTTGATCAAGGAAACCTATGATGGCAAATGATTCAATCGTCTTGTCTTGTAAATTTGTGACTGCATTTTCCAATTTGTCCTTGATTTCTGCATATGGAATGGTGTGATTTAAAGAAGTGTGACAGTTATTTAACAGATTTTTCAACTTCTACCAATATTCTAACATTAAAAGTATTTAGGACAATCTTCTGATATACTTTCGCAAATCTCAGTTATTCGGTTCAACCGAAACGACAATGTTACTTTGATTACTCTTGATATATATGAGATCAAAATTCTACTAAATGGAAAATGTCACTGGGTTTGTGATAAATGTAATTCAAAGTATCAAAGCAGATCTGAAGATGCTTGAACGAATTATTCATAAGATATTCAATGACAACCTACTGATCGGAAGACAAGTAGCTGATTGGAAGAAGATTAACGACAAAGCTGCTGGAAGGAATCATTCAGAGATGTTCCGATATTCAGAGATATTCTAATGTTCAAGTGATACAGGACTAAGAGAAGGTGATCAACAAAGAAAAATGAAGGTAGTTTTGGGAAGATTATAAAATACGTACACAGAAATATTATTTCAGAATGTCGTCTTGAACGGAAATGAAAAAGCATATATGAATAAGTACTGAATGAAATAAGTTAAGTAGAAAATGATTTCGTTCTATTAAAATAAATTCAAAAGAATTGGGGAAAATGCGAAAAATTTGGTAATGAAGAGACCAGAATGTGTGGTGCAATCATGAATAATGTTAAGAAGAAACTTTGTAAAATAAGAACTAAATCTAAAGTAGCATAAACATAAATTTCTAGAGTGAGATCTTAGATTTCAAAAAATATCAATGACTGAACTATTATTTGATTGCTTGAAGAATTCTTCCTGTACGTTAATAATGAAACAAACAGAAACAAATAAATGGCAAAATTAAGAGTGCTAGAATTGATATTAAATTTGTCAAGGATAATAGAGAAACACTCCATTATTTAGGAAAGTATATGTTAAGAACCATAATTATGCTAAAAGACATAGCAATTCATTAATTATTTTCGATATAAATTCTATAATAGATCTTCAAATAATTTTTTTCATACACATCTAAATATACAATACACGAAAGGCTTTCCCAACGTATTTACGTTATTTTTCTGAATATCATTACAATATTTTTGTAACAACTGTAATATATCTTAGGTCAATATTTGTCATATATCATTTGTAATACACAATGTAGCTTCATATGTAATCATTTTATTACGTTTAATAACGTATTTACATGTCATTCAAACTTCATTGATAACTTTATTCACGGAAACACGCCTAATCGTGATTGAATAAATAAGAAACTTTCATTTTTTAAATACTAATTTTGGATTGGCTTCAGAATAACATTTACTTAATAATAAGTTCAATAAATTATCATAACAGTCCAGGAGAAAAATATCAGCACAAAACACATTCATGTAATGAAAAACATTAAGGTCGAAAATACCAAGAATGAAAATATCATGTCCGACTTAATTGATAAAGTAGGGCCAATGACTCTCTGTAAACAAATAATTGGCCAACAAAATACGCAAACATACAATGCATCTTTGAATAAAGTCACTATAAAGTGAAAAACGACGAGTAATATAATAGTTTTAGAGTGTGGAAGCAAAAAAGACTCTGTAACAGAGAGAAAAGTTGAATTAAAAGTGAAATCTTGTATTATAGAAAGAAAAAAAATGAATTTATCGATATCTCTTGTCAGCAATCTAATGAGACGAGTCAAAGTAATAATAGTGTTTCACAGATGTACAAATAGATTATATAAAGCGAGTTATCCTCAAACAAACTTCAACTACTAACTGTTCTCTACTCAATCAAGATTCAGATCCTGATAAAGTACTTAAATTGAAACATCCACTAGATCAATATGCAAACAAAAATACTGTAGTTAAATTGATTATAACATTGATGCAAACATGGGAGATGTGAATCGGAGAATAAAGGATTGGATGGAAATATCGTATAAAAAGTAAAAACATTGGATCTGAATTACTGGATGGTTACCCACATGCAGCTGGAAAGAACCTTGCCCAATAGTATGTATAACATCCAAAACTTACATTAAACCGGTCGCATTTTATAGAACAATAATTTGAACTGAGTAACACGTTTGGATTTAAACTATTTTAGACTAAAACGAAACCAGATATCAAATGCAATTTAATTAAAAATTCTTTTCTTTCATTCCTTGTGATTTTTATATTCTGTATTTTAGAGACTTGCTACATAAGTTGGTATCATCTTATACAACTTTTCAGTTCATAAACAAATTGAATATGTAGTTTATTGCGTAACTGTAGAACTGACACTTGAAAACACTCTTTTGCAAAAATGTTACTTAACTCGCTTTGTAACAATAAGGTTCAGCCCCATGCACGGCACTTTGGGCAAATGTATTCTACTATAACCCCGGGCCAGCCAAAGCTTTGTGAGTGAATTGGATTAAAAGAAACTGTGTTGAAACCCGTCACATGAATGTGCATGTGTGCGTGTATGCGCGCGCGCGTGTGAATGTGTATGTGTGTGCGTATGCTTGTGTGTGTGTGTGTGTGTCTGTGTGTATGCGCTCGCGTGCGTGCTTTTGAGTCTGTGTTCGTCTCTTCCTATGCCGCTTGAGAACCGGTATTGGTTTGTTTTTATGTTCCTGAGACTTAACGGCCTGGTAAAAAAATAAATGATAGAATAAGTACCAGACTTTAAAATAAGTACTAGAGTCGATCTGCTTGACTAAAACCACACTTCAAGGTGGTGCCCCAGCATGGACGCAGTCTAATGACAAAACCAAGTAAAAGATAAGATATACATATGTAGAGATTGTTGAAAATGACCAACTTCAGCTACTTAATATAGGTCTAATCTATTATTAACCAGGTTGCTCTTGTCCATATACTTAAAAGTGTCTTACGTTTCCATAGAGCACAGATCGCACCCGTATTAACTATCTCTATAAGGCTGTGCTTTCCTTATAATATCCCATTTAAGGCTAAATTCGATTCTGCTTTCCTTCAGCTCCCAAATCTTGCTAGATAAGGACGTACAATTGGCCTTATATTTGAGCCTAAAAGATGAAAAAGGGTCATTAATACGTTTTTTCATATTTATTGAACATCCTGTATATACAAAGTTACCAGCTACAGTTGTGATAGATTATGTTTTGGGTTAGACATTGGCCTAATAAAAGACAGTGAGATTTAAACCTACAATTGCAACTAGGAGAATTACTACTATTAATATTATTGATATCAGACACAATAAGATATATGCTTCAACACACGAATTCACATAGGGAACTACTCGTATACTTGTGTGCAGCTAATATACTTCTCTCCATAACTTTCTGCAACTTTGCGTAGGCCTCTGAGCAGGTATCACCATGAGAACTTTCTCTGCCATGGTCAATACGACGATCACACGCTATACACCTTTCTTCCAAGCACTACTGTAAACACTGGAAGTGAGCTACAACGTAAAAAACTTAGTGCGCATACACAGCAGAGTTCACGGTCAACCTGTGCCAAATAGCTTTATTCTGCGTACTTTATCTTCGTTACTATGACAATAGTCCTGACACTTATTTATCAGACTCGTATCGAACTGTACGTATATGAGTGCTCAACACCGCATTAGTGGATAAATATTCTTTATTTGTGGTTTAACCAGACTACTATTGGTTTCATGATGAGAGAGATATCTCCCAGCAATTATTCAAGTTTGCCACATGGGACATTGCTATTCGTCTCCATCTTGGGTGAAAACAAAGCAGGTGATGGGTCCTGCATGAAATTTCGGAATGTGAAGAGGTTTTATCCCTAATATTTAAAATGCTCGCTTTTGATGTAATAATGTTTAATTTTTCAGTGATGCAAAGTTCGTGTTTTCTGCCCTGTCCCCTGTATTTGTTGGCCTTTTCGAAAATGCTCCTGGTTATCTTGGGGTTGTTCATATGATTTTGTTGTGCTCTCATTCAAGACAGAGACGAACACTAGCGTGTCATGTGGCTCACTCTTGAATAATTGTATAGTTGTGGAGAGTTACCTTTCTCAACATGAAATCATGAAACGAATAACTTGTGTGTGTGTGTATGTATTCTCTTTCTCTCTCTCGCTCTCTCTCTCTCACTCTCACACACACACAAACACACACACACACACACACACACACACACACACACACACACACACACACACACACACACACACACACACACACATATATATATATATATATATATATATATATATATATACACACACACGTTTGTGCGTGTTTATGTATGTGCTTGGGAGTCAGTGAATGCTGTACGTGTGTGTAAATATACTTGTGTGATCGTCTGTGCAGGAATATCTGTATTAAAAGCTGTAAAATCATTACTCAAGTATGCAATACATGTTGACTGTGGAGAGAAGAGTTGCATCAAAAGTGTAATGCAATCGAGATACAACCGAGAAGAGAGCAGTGATCGATAGAAGAAAATTCTTACTTCATTGAGAATATGAGACAACTATAATTAAGACGAGTAAGTTAAAAGTAGACGCTGGAGAAAAAGCATCTTAACTCAGTTAAGAACAGCAAATACCACCTGACAGACCATAAATCAATAGACATTTGCCTAGGAAAGACAGAGAATTTGTTCCATTAGATCAACAGCTTTAAACTGATAAACCGGACGTATTATAAATGATGTTATGACAAAAGAGTGCTCTAATCTCCTTTGTGATCTTTCTTCAGTTACTGAAATGTGCTGGGGCAGAATGGCTGAACTTTCAGCCAACTAACAGCATTTAATCGAAAAGATACTACAAAATAACAATCCAAAAATCTTATGAAGACGTAATATTGAGGTAGTTGACACCAAAACAAATAAATACGTCTTGAAGTTGCTATACAAGGTAAGTATATTTGCTGTAAATGGTACTGGGAATTATTGATATATTATTAAATCTGAGTTCGATGTTCTTAAGAAGGATTGTAAGTATATTAACAATAATATTTGGAGTATCTTAGTTCAATTTCTTAAAACAATCCAATAAATCCGCAATTACAAATACGCTGAAAACATTCACATCATATCGAAGTTATCATCCATTATGTGTAAGTATTAAGCTGAGGTCTTAGGTTTGCCACGGGTCCTAAGTCTCATAAGGCCAAGACAAATCTTGGTTTCAATGGCGAATAAGTGACTGAGATTACATTAACGTTGGTCCGTTACAGTAAACAATATGTACACGAAATTTCATTCACATTTTAGGCTCACGAGAAAGGAATATTATTATATCCTCCATTTTCCCATGAGTCCACAAAGGGTAACAATAATAACAACAACAACAACAAAATCAACAATTCTCTCTACTGTAAGCACAATACTGAAATTCTGAGTGCAGGGAGAAGTCGATTACATCAACCCCAGTGTTCGTCTAGTACTAGTTCTTATTTTTATAGACTCGAAAGGATGGAAACCAAATTCGTCCTCAGCAGTATTTAAATCAACAAAAACAACAATCCTTTTTCCAGCAGGCACAGGACCTGAAATTACGAGAAAGGGAACTAGTGTATTGCATTGACCCCCGTGGTTTGACTGGTACAATTTTATCGATCCTGATGAAAGGCAAAGTTAATAACGGCGGGATTTAAACTCAGAAAGCAGAAAAACGAATGAAATATCGCTAAGCATTTTGTCTGACGTACTTATGACACCAGTGCAAAAAGATTCTGCTAGGTCGCTCCTCTGGAACTTCACCATTCAAACTGACAGAAAGATAGATATATTGAAAGATTTCAGACAAAAATCATGCCACCTCATTGATATGACTATCTCAATCGACATAAATGTATCTGTCAAGACCTACCAAATACTGAGCAAGTATAATGAACTTGAAATAGAAATTGACAAAATGTGGAACCTCAAGACTAAAACTATACCTGTTGTCATAGGTGCCCTAGGAATGATAGCAAAAAGGGCTTATTCTTACCTAGCTCAGATACCAGGAAACCCCAAAATGGCAGAAATTCAAAAGATAGTGCTCATGGGAACTGTCCTTATCTTACGTAAAATACTGTGTATGTAATCTCAAATTTTAAAACAAACTCATAATATTCTTGTTTTCTTAAACGTTCTCTAAGACAATACTATGTGCAAAACCAAATATATGGCAAAACACCAACATGAACTTCTAACTTGTTGTCTGTTGAGGTCTCTGGGTGCGACTTGGAGTCAACTTGTACAAATACAAAGCAAAAGTCAAACATACTCCTACGTAAAATCAACGTAAATTAAGAGCTTAGCTGAAAAAGAACGGACCTCGTCTCAACCACCTTCTGTCCATGGATGATTTAAAACTGCTTGCAAATATAGTAACTGAAATGGAGAGGCGGGTTGAGAGTGTGCAAATGTGCAGCAAGGATATAGGGATGGAATTCGGTATCTCGAAGTGTGCAGTGCTTACTTTGAAGTGGGGGGGGACAGTAAATTGTAGGGGCATAGAATTGCCAAACGGTGAGAGAATGGAAGACCCGGATGATGATGGGTACAAGTACCTCGGGATCTTGGAGCTGGACAATATTTTGCACAGAAAAATGAAAGACAAGGACAACAATGCATATTTGAAGCACCTCAAACTTCTCTTGAAATCAAAGCTCAACTCAAGGAACTTCGTAACTGCCATCAACATGTTGCTGTAGTTCGCTATTGTGCACCCACCCTGAGATAGACACAAGCAGATATTGACCAATTCGATCACACTTACCCGCAAGACAATGACAATGTATGGTGCCCTCCACAATAAGGCAAATATACACAGGCTCTACATAGGGAGATAGGGAGAGGTAAGGGTGGATGTAGGCTAATTAGCGTACGGGAGTGCAGCAACAGTGAAAGAAGAAACATGGCAGAATATTTGGTAAACAGTAAACAAGACCTGCTACAGTATGCTACTAGTGCAGGAATTAACAAAAATTGTCTTTCGAGTAGTGCTCATGAATTCCGATCAAGAACAGCCAACGAGAAAGAAAAAACCCTACTCTGTTTGGAATTACATGGTCAGTTCCACTGCGAAACCAACAAATTAAAAGACCAGGAAGCATCATCGTGGTGGCTCAACAAGGGTGACCTAAAAAAAAAGAATACTGAAAGCCTAATCATCACCAGGCATTGAATACCAATTCAGCGAAAAAGAATATATACCACACAAGTGCATCGGGCCTCTGCAGAATGTGTGGGAAGTGGGTCGAAAGTGCGACTCACATATTTAGTGCTTGTGAAAATCTAGCGCAGAAAGAGTACAAGTGTAGACACGACAAAGCCTCCACATGCCGTAAGTATGGATATGAGGCCACAGGTGCTTGGTGCCAACATACACCGGAAAAAGTAATGGACGAAAAGGGGAAGGCAAAAATCTTCTGGGACTTAGATTTCCAGACAGGCCGGATATAGTAATATTTAGGAGGGAAAAACAAGAGTGCCTAATAATCGACGTAGCAGTGACAGGAGATCAACATATTATCATGAAAGAAAGAAAAAATATTGATAAATATGGAGACCTGACAATTGAAATCGCTAAGATGTGGCAGCTACGAGAGTCGAACATAAAGGTTATCCCTATTGTCATCGGAGCATTGGGTTCAATACCACCCATTCTGAAAAAAAACATCTGAGTACCTTAAAGATACCCTACAATCTAGATGTATTGCAAAAGTCGGCATTATTTGGAACAACATGCATATTGCGTAAAGTACTGACTGTCTGAGGTCCTTGTTGTGACTTGACAAACGGTACAAACCCCCGGTAGACACAATATCTTCAATCAATAACCTCACGATATTGTATACTGTACGACTATAATAATAATAATAATAATAATAATAATAATAATAATAATAATAATAATAATAATAATAATAATAATAATAATAATAATAATCATAAGGTGCGGGAGTGGCTGTGTGGTAAGTAGCTTGCTTACCAAACCACATGGTTCTGGGTTCAGTCCCACTGCGTGGCACCTTGGGCAAGTGTCTTCTACTATAGCCTCGGGCCGACCAAAGCCTTGTGAGTGGATTTGGTAGACGGAAACTGAAAGAAGCCCGTCGTATATATGTGTATATATATATGTATGTGTATATGTTTATATGTCTGTGTTTGTCCCCCCAACATCGCTTGGCAACCGATGCTGGTGTGTTTATGTCCCCGTAACTTAGCGGTTCAGCAAAAGAGACCGATAGAATAAGTACTAGGCTTCCAAAGAATAAGTCCTGGGGTCGATTTGGTCGACTAAAAGCGGTGCTCCAGCATGGCCACAGTCAAATGACTGAAACAAGTAAAAGAGTAAAAGAGAGTAAAAGAGTAATAATAATAATAATAATAATGAAGAAGAAGAAGAAGAAGAAGAAGAAGAAGAAGAAGAAGAAGAAGAAGAAGAAGAAGAAGAACAACAACAACAACAACAACAACAACAACAACAACAACAACAACAACAACAGCAACAACAACATCACCACCAACAACAACAGTATATTAGAAAAATATAGGCAGAAAGCTTGGAATTTGTGGGGAACGGGACGAATCGATTACATTGTTCCTGGTTTTCAATTGCTACTTATTTCATTGACCCCAAAAATATGAAGGGCAAGGTAAAAGAGAAGGAAAAGTTTCGAAAACCTTTTCATTTGTTTTAAGTTGTCTGACAAATACTGACTGGATTTCTAAAATATACCAGGGCTGACATAAAACAACCACAGCGAGTTATCTAGACAGTATCTAGATAGGGCTTTAGTTAGGTCACAGTTAGGTCACTCGTCATTTACACAATCAGTGAGAGAGTGACTTGTTAAGAACGATTACATTGGGGTTGATATCGTTGACCATAAAGCTAGCGTTGGAGACAAATAAACTGCAGTGAGAGTTAGTAACCTAGAAGAAAAGATTAGTAAAACATCGCAATCGACGTGCTAACGGTGAGCTCGGCCCTTGATCATTTCTTCAATGCGAAATTCCAAGTAGGTGGAGTGAGAGCATGGACTCTTGCACTAAAACACGAGAAAACAAAATCTGGGCGATGGTCCTGACTGGAGGAGGTACAACGTGGTACAGAACCACGACTCGGTCTTTAATTAAGCACTGATGATTCAGCTTTCACGTTGGTTACCGGAAAACTTTTGAAAACACTTTGTGGAAATTCTTTCCAAAAGTCCCAACGTCACTGTTTCTTTATATTTTTCTGTACCATTCGGCCTTTTTGTGGATAATAAAGAAAAAACTTTCCTGCTGTTGTTGTTGTCAGTATTATTATTTTTATTATTATTATTATCATTATCATTATTATTATTATTATTATTATTGTTCAGTAGTCTTATTTTTATAACGTGCTTTCACTTCACTACCGAGCGCAGCTCTGTGCGCCTTGGGTATGTGCTGTGGTTTGCTGTGGTGCTCTTATGTTTACTGTATTGAAAGTGCTTTGCGTAGAATGTGTGCAGTACCCAGTAGTGCAATTTTCTGTATGTTATATATATTTGTAAGTCCTGGTATTTTTGTTATGTATTTGTCTGAATATTTTTTTATTATACCTAAGGCACCTACTATGATAGGAATTGTTATTATTATTATTATTATTATTATTATTATTATTATTATTATTATTATTATTATTATTATTATTTCCAACAATCGTCTTATCAAAATTCTGACAAATACTGTAATCTATAATTCAGTCTTGAGTTACAGTTACGTGACATGGTAAACTCACAAGACGCAAACGAGTCATAGAGAATAATCTCAGAAATATAATGTGTGTATGTTTCTGCGTGCGTGTGTGTGTGTGTGCGCGCGTGTGTGTGTGTGTATGTGTGCGTATTTATTTGTGGGTGGGTGGTTTGTGGTTTGTGTATCAGGTATTGTTTCCTTTTTTTTTGAGGGCATATTTATATTTGTACGAATGTATATATATATATGTGTGTTTTATAGTTAATCACTCACTTCAAATAGTTGGTCATCTTGATCATCAAAGGGGTATCCATCGAGTCGGTTCACCACTTCCGCTACTCCTGAAAAAATATATTTAAATTAGTTCGCATAAATTAAGCATTTACTGAAATGGTTGCAGCTCAATATTTGTTCTCTTACTGGGATAAAAATATAGTAAATACGTTTTCATTTAACTCACGGACATACACACGGACACACACACACACACACACACACACACACACACACACACACACACACACACACACA
>NC_068997.1:38044315-38047268 GCF_001194135.2 Octopus bimaculoides
CACACACACACACACACACACACACACACACACACACTCTGTCTGTCTGCCTCTCTCTCTCTCTCTCTCTCTCTCTCTCTCTTGAAAGGAAACTTGGTATCAAATTTTCGACCTATAACCTGTCTACCACTAATGTAGAAGTTTATGACCGGTGTCTTGACGGAAGCGTTATACACCCATCTGGAAAGAAATAATCTACTTCCGAAGAACAAAAAGGATGCAGGAAACAAAGTAGGGCCGCAAAAGATCACTTATTAGTTGATAAAATGATAATTAGAAATTGCAGATGCAGATTGATGGGACTGGAAGTAGCATGGCTAGATTACAAAAAAAGCATATGACATGGTACCACACAGTTGGATAAGTAAAACAATGAGCAAAAATAATGGAGAAAACGGCTTAATTAAAGTATGAAACTTTGGAATACTGAATTGATCGAAGGAAAACAAAACTCAGGAAAGTGAACATCAGACATGGAATATTCCAAGGTGATAACTTGGAATTAGTATTAGTATTGGCCATGACAGCGCTTACTATGATACTACGAAAAATTAAAATTGCTTACGATTTGGGAAAAGGAAATGATCAGATAAATCATCTCTTTTTCATGGATGGTATAAAGGTTTATGCGAAAAATGAGAAACAGCTTGAAAGTCTTGTACGTACTATCCGCATTTTCTCAAATGAGGTAGGTATGGAGCTTGGGAGAGAAAATTCCGCTACATTGAAAATGAAATGAGGAAGATTTGAAAGAAACCAGGGAACTGAAATGCCAAGTGGACAAACGATGAGAGCGGTCGAGAAAGGAGAGAGATATAATTACTTGGGAATACTGAAAACAAACGGGATAAAAAAAAATGAAACAATGAAACAAATTATCAGTACACAAGGAGAGTCAGAAAATTATAGTAGTCAAAGCTGAATTACAAAAATCTTATTCTTTTGTACTCTAGGCACAAGGCCAGAATACCTGATGCCTTAGGTATTCTTACTGATAAATTGCAAGAAAAACCTCTGATTGGCAAATACCCAAAGAGAGTTAATAGTGCCGACGTTGACAAAGACCTTAAACATCAATGGTTAATGGCTTCTGGCTTAAAATCTGAAACAGAAGGGTTTGTCATAGCAGCCCAAGATCAATGCTTACCTACAAGGAACTACCAGGCCAACATATTAAAGAATGGCAGTAGCCCAACATGTCGTGTATGTAAACAACAAAATGAAACCATTGATTAAGTTGTCTCCATGTGCAGTCTTTTTGCGCTTACAGAGTATCTCAACAGGCATGATAGAGCAGCACAATATATTCACTGGGTAATTTACAAAAACCTGGACCTGCCCCATGATAAAAACTGGTGGGAACACAAACCATCTTCAGTGCTTGAAAATGATCACATGTTACACCTCTGGAACCTCACCATTCAAACTGACAGAAAAAAACAGATGCGAATAGGCCAAATATTATACTGAAATATTTCAGACAAAAATCATGCTTCCTCATCGATATGACTGTCCCAATCGACATAAATGTATTTGTCAAGACCGACCAAAAACTGAGCAAGTATAAAGAACTTGAAACAGAAATTGACAAAATGTGGAGCCTCAAGACTAAAACAATACCTGTTGTAATAGGTGCCTTATGAAAGATAGCAAATTGAGCTAATTCCTACCTAACTCAGATACCAGGAAACCCGGAAATGGCAGAAATTCAAAAGATAGTGCGCGTGGGAACTGTCCATATCCTATGTAAAATACTGTCTATGTAATCTCAAATTTTAAATCAAACTCAGAATTTTCTCATGTTTTCTTAAACATTTTCTAGAACAATACTATTTGCAAAATCAAGTATATGACACCGTGGGCATAGCACCAACATGAACTTATAAGCTTTTATCTCTTGAGGTCTCTGGGTGAGACTTGGAGTCAACTTGTACAAAAACAAAGTAAAAGTCAGTCATATTATAATGATAATAATAATAATAATAATAATAATAATAATAATAATAATAATAACAACAATATTAACAACAACAACAACAACAACAACAACAACAATAATGATGATGATAATGATTTCATTTATTTTCTACAAGGGCGAAAGATGTGGGGAACAATACTTAGATAGGCATAAAGTATGGGTGTTTACATATAATTAAATGATAAAAGAAAGGAAAGAAATAAAGTAAGTATATACGGTATAAACTGAAAAAGAATGGAAATATGCTTAGCGTTCAAAGGGTTTAAAAGAGGGTAGGGAGGATGATAGAGATGTGACTCCCCTGAGACAGGAAGGCTTATAGGGATACAGGAGGAAACCTACTGTCCGAGATTTCCCTGAAACCCCAGGAGCAATTGTCGTCTTTAATTCCTTTTCTCTGACTCACAGGTCTATACTTAGATAGCTACCATTCACTCTTGCCATTTTCGCAACTTACATCCACCTTTCAATAAACTCACTTGAGGACAGCACTTTCCTCTTCACTTTCAATTTACTTCTCAAGGAAACTCGAAGAAGTCAATGAGAACTCTACCAAAGAGGAATGTATCTCTTCTCATGCTTTTCAGCCTTGTCCACCAAACAACCTCTTTCGCCAAAGCCACCAGGCAAAGGAAAACTGCCATGCCTGCTCAATTGAAGGAGGGCAGCGGTGCGATCATCACTACAGACTTGCCCTGCAGACGGATCCGTCCCAGTACTGCTGCTGTAGTCTTCCTTAGAGTGATTTAGAAATATTAATATTTCTATTTTTGAAAACCAGTGGGTGTGTTCCACTGAATGTATATAAATAAAACTACGAACAGACAGTCAGTAGCGACGTCTGCTGGGTTCGGCTACTCCACATTGAAAAGGGGAAAATACCCCGAAACTAGTCTGTGTATATTTTAAACCAGCAAGGGGAAGCTGCTGAGCTCCCCTGTTCGCAGGTTATAATGGACACAGGTTTGTGTGTCA
>NC_068997.1:38052970-38054388 GCF_001194135.2 Octopus bimaculoides
GTGTGTGTGTGTGTGTGTGTGTGTCTGCATAGACTCTGTAACTAACAGATTGCGAACCTAGCATCCCAAAAGTGGCGAGAAGTCTCGTCTGAAGAGAATGCTATTGGAGATTGAGAAACGTCTGCATCAGTCTCATAAAAAGGAGAGAGCAAATAAAGAAGCTTGGGTTATAGAAAATATCAAGTCAAACCCTGAAGCTTTCTTTAATTTTGCCAAGGAAACAGCCACAATACACCACATGATAGGATCCCTCTTTCAAAAAGATGATTCCCTCACAGGAAACTCCATGAGGGTAAGTGAAATACTGAACGAACAGTTCCAAAGTGTGTTCACTACACCGCTGGGACACAGATAAGTGAACAAACCAGCAGAATTCTTTACCACATTACGTAAAACCAAAGAGGTTAAAAAATTGAGTACATAAACATTGAAGATGTAATACTGGCCATAGTTGACACAAACTCAGCGGCTGGCCCAGATGGGTTTCCAGCGCTCCTATTCAAATCCTGCAAGCGAGCTCTTACAAAACCACTGCAACTTCTCTTCCAGAGCTTCTTTGCAAATGATAAGCTCCCAGAAAATTAAAGGAAGGGATAATAAGCCCTATCCATAATGGAGGAAGCAGAGCAGATACTAAAACTTGTAGGCCTATCTCTCTGATTTCACACATCAGTAAAGTCATGAAACGAATAGTCTGCAAGAAGCTAATCACGTTCCATAAGAAAATGACTTGCTAACTGACACCCAGCATGAATTTCGTCCAGGTAAAAGCTGTCTGACACAGCTCCTGCAACACTACGACTGGGTGTTAAAACAACTGCTGAATGACTCAAGCGTGGATGTGATACATCTCGACTTTTCAAACGCCTTTGTTAAAGTTGACCATGGTATGATATGTCACAAACGGCGATCTCGGCATATGCGGAAAACTTGGAGAATGGCTGCACAACTTTGTAAAGGATTGAAGTCAGGCAGTAGTGGTTAATGGAGCCACCTCCAAGGAAACGCAAATAGTAAGTGGTGTTCCACAGGACACTGTCTTGGGGTCTCTGATATTCATAGTGGCCCTCCCAGACATACCCTCGGCTGCTCAGATAGCCACCCTTGCTAGTTATGCAGATGACACAAAAGTCTCTCAGACAATACAAAATCCTGGAAATATTGCACATCTGCAACAGGAGTTGGACGCAATATACAGGTGGGCTGAGGACAACAACATGCAGTTTAATGCAGGAAAATTCCAGGCCCTATGCTACCAGCACACAAAGATAAATGACATGCAGACAGAATACACTGGCCCAGGAGGAACTGAAATCCTTGAATCAAAGTCAGTGCGTGACCTGGGCATTGACATGAGCAATGATGCATCTTTCCAAGTGCATATTACCAATTTGATAAAAAAAAATGCAGACGGATGG
>NC_068997.1:38054398-38055200 GCF_001194135.2 Octopus bimaculoides
ACCAATTTGATAAAAAAAAATGCAGACGGATGGCTGGATGGATCCTCCGAACTTTCAAAACAAGAGAAAAGGAGACATTGATGATCCTTTGGCGGACATACGTTCTCAGCCGTTAGACTATTGCTCCCAACTATGGTCACCACACAATAAAAATCCACAGCGGAACTCGAAGCAATCCAACGAAGCTACACTAAGAAAATCGTCTCGATGCAACATGTCAACTACTGGGGAAGACTTAAAGAATTAAAACTCTTTTCCCTGGAACGAAGGCGGGAGAGATATGCAAGGATATATATCTGGAAAATCCTAGAAGGCCATGTACCAAACTTTGGCATTGAAAGTTACTCAAACTGCATAGTGCCAAAGATCCCAGCATCGCCATCAAAATACAGGACCAGATACTGCAACATCTTGGGCTTCAAGGGCCCACAGCTCTTTAATGTCCTTCCAAAATGCCTGGGAGACCTTGCATGGTGTGGGTATAAGTGTCTTTAAAACAAAACTAGAACTGTTCTTGTTACGAGTTGCAGAGGAACCGACCTCACGGCAGGAAACACATATGAGGGCAGCAGCATGAAACTCCCTCATTGACCAAATTCCACATATCAGAGGAGGTTCCAAATAATTGTGTAGCTCAGTCAACGGTGGTGCTCCAGCATGACACTAGCTTTGCAGTTGAAACAGTTTTAACAATAGTTTATATACATATATACATACATATATATATTTATTTATATATATACATATATATCTATTTACATATATACATATATATATATATACACACACACACACACACATA
>NC_068997.1:38055210-38055736 GCF_001194135.2 Octopus bimaculoides
ATATATACATAGATACATATATACTACATATATATACATATATCCATATACTTAGCCTTCTTTCCTCTTCTCGAGGCCCTGTTCTTTCCTTTTCCCTCTTCTCTTATGTATTTGTATTCACTCTGATGAAGCTCCTTGCACTAGATCGGATGTGTTATAAAGATGAAGAATATTATTCTCATAATTTTCTTTGGGGGCACTGACTGACATTGGCAGCAGAAACGGCTGCAAGCAATGTTCAAGCTTTGTATTAAAAAATATTTAAACGATATCAGTCAATTTGATTGTTGATCAAATATTTTCTCCATTTTCTGCTCATTTAAAATTTGATTCCTGATAAACTCTCGTTTATTCTGTTCTTACCTGTATCCTATATATATAGTATGCTTGCATACCCACGCCCAGGGTTAACATAGGTAATTTACACCGGTAGTAATAACGGATACTTTTATCCCTTAGATGGTTACTCTAACCGCTAATTCTACTACCTATATATACACACACACACATATATATGTACATACAC
>NC_068997.1:38055826-38056340 GCF_001194135.2 Octopus bimaculoides
TGTGTGTGTGTGTGTGTGTGTGTGTGTGTGTGTGTGTGTGTGTGTGTGTGTGTGTGTGTATGTGTACATACACTCTGTAACTAACAGACAAACGACTTCCTGACCAAGACGATATCTAGAGATTCATTCGATGAATGAAGATGCTGGGTTTGTTTTCCTCCAGCAGAGACACAAGAGGACCCTCAGCCGACACCAGTCTAACTGGACAGTCAATACAGCCCTGAGGATAATTTTACCAACATGTACCGTTGTTACTTGACCATTTTCAACTTCCGCAAACGGCTAAAACATTATCATCTTTCCGTTAGAATGTATCTTCGTCAGTGTTAGCTCCATTAGTTCTAGCATTGACGTGACATAGTTATGAAACCTACTTAAAAAGACGATAATGTCGTCGTATAGCGTTCAAATTTGGGCGACTACGAAGCGCTCGTTCCTCCGAAAAAAGTCTTTTCTAGACATGTAACCAACAACTATACACCCAGTTCTATCTAATCTGCTACAATTATATATA
>NC_068997.1:38057002-38057794 GCF_001194135.2 Octopus bimaculoides
ATATATATATATATATATATATATATATAAAACATTACTGATGTTTATACGCGGATATTATGTTATTGTTCAAAATCAAAAGACACTGAAGCAGTTTTAATAACAGAAATGATATTCCGGACAGATAATATTTTAAGTATATTTAATCTCAGATACTTTAAATATTTTATATAGCTTCCATTTATAATGCATTGTTTATTATTGGGAAACTTATCTAAAACAACATGTGATTTTTAATCCTTCGCTTCTATGCATGCTCTGAATGTTGTTTCATCTCCGATAAGAGCTTTTTGATGTCATATTGATGTCATATTTAGCTATTGTCTTGTTTTCTGTTTGCTAACTGCAATATGAATATATATCACTTTTCAATTTTTCCATTTCTTGATGGCATTTAACTCTGGTGAGATAAAGATGTGTGTAACATTACACTTTACCACTGTATTTGTATCATATTTACTATAAATATGTTATATCTTTTACCCAGAAAGTTATATTAGAACAAAGTTATAATTGAATCAACAAAGAAGCGTCTAAGTGTTTATATAACAAGCAACACATAGTAGCCATATTTCCCTCAGATTAGATCCTACGGGAAAAGTTAAAAACGCATTAGATAATATAATCCTTGATATATAATACCTAAAAGACAGTAGAGATAATCTTAGCTAGAAGAGTTTAATCATACGTCAGTTCAGGTTGTTGTAGTGGGGACGAGCAACAAACAAGTTTACACTGGTTTATATATTTTGTTAGTTATAAATATATATATATATATATATATATATATAC
>NC_068997.1:38063211-38073780 GCF_001194135.2 Octopus bimaculoides
AAAGTAATCTATTATTATATCCATAGGCGGATATTTTTAGTATGAAGTGGTAAAGAGTGTGATGCACTGAAAAAAGAGAGAACAGTACTTGAAGTGTAGTCTCATTCCAGTAGTAAAAATCCGTGTAAAGTAATCCATATGGGGATAATCCGGAAATAGATGTTGGAACGAAGGCTGATATAGCATAGATAGCAGAGGTGAATATATGCCATACTGCGATGGATTTTAGGTTGTTTACTTGAAGAATGGCCAAGTCAAGTGAAGGATGAGCGGTAATTAGGTCAAGTCATGAAGACAGAATGTGAAAGGGGATGGAGGAGAGATAGAGGTGAAGGATGGTAGCGGTATACTTTAATGGTCAGTTGATCATACAGGATAGAGGGGATGAGCATATAGAGAGAAGGAGGGAAGGGGGAGATAAGGTTAAAAGGTCTAGTGGGTAGGAAGGAATGCGCGTATGTAGTATATAGGTGGTGGGGGTATGAGTAATAAACCAAGGATAGAGATAAAGGGAGAGATGGGTGGGAAAGGTAGTTAGTAGTATCATATTCAAGAGTGCAGCCAAACCTATTTATAGATGGTGGAAAGGGATTGAGAGAAACGACGTAGTCTGTATGCGTAGGTGGTGTTGTAGTGAATTAGAAAGTAGAAGAAATAGATTTGGGGGTATATATATGTGGTGATATGATCGAAAGAAAATAATCCTATTCAAAAGATAGCAAAAGATGGATGTTTTTGCCAGGTTGAATAGGTTGCCTGTTGGGGGTCGTGTAATTATGTTGCGTGACCGTTTGTGCAATTTTGCTTGTGATAGAACTTAAATGTATGGAAAGAGCGGGGATTGCAGTTGCTAAACGCTTCGTTATATCGATTAAGTAGAGTGGGAGAATTGTATTTTAAAATATGGAACATATATATTAAGTATGGGGAGGAGGAGTAAAACAGTGGAGAAGAAGAAAAAGAAAAGAAAAGAAAGAGAAACGGAGAACTAGCGAGAGAAAGGGGAAAATAAATAGGGGCAGAGAGTGCTACATATGACACTCAAAAGTAACCAACAACGTTTGGATACTTCATATAGCTTGCGCAACGAACACATAAAAACGGACACATAAAATTACATGTATATCTACATAAGTATAAATATACATACAAATATACTCATTTGCCCCAACTTTCCCTTCCAGTGCCTTTTACTGAACAGGCGTGTTTTTCTGCTGCTCTTGTTTAATTGTAGGTTTTTTCCCTTTTGGGATTACCGTTCTAATTTTTGAACTGTTATACAACTTTTGCTATTTTCTGTGTCCTGAAGACACATTACTTGCTTTAGCTGGTTCGTTTTCTTTTGTGCGAATTCCCTTGCTTAGGGACGATTTGTATTCCTTTGTGGAAATTTTTTTACTCAATCAGTACAATATGGAAGTTAACGCCTCCCAATACGTAATTCCAGACTTCTTCTTTGAGGAATTGTGCGAACAAATGTTACCCTCCCTCCCATTTTGGCAAACGTACCAGAGAAGGATAAAACCGACCTCCGAATTGAAACTCAGAATGATAATGAGAAAATGAACTACGCATCCGTGGCCGGCGTCACTGGCGAAACAGTGCAAGTCGGCCCGGGCGAGTTCGAAAAATATAAAAGCTTATCGCAGAGGGGAGGAACAAACATGAAACTGACTCCCCCTAGAAGAAGTGATGTACAACACAAAACGCAAAACAATAACTTATAGAACGCTGTCCCAGGCAACAAAAAGAATAGAGATGGCATCGAAGGATGCCAACGAAAAGAGCCGACTACCAATTTGGCGTGACATAAAATGCGTAAGTAGAGGAAGGCGCTTCGGCTCAGTCGAGGTGAGATTTGCTTCCGAAGAGGAGAAAAAGGAACACTATACGTCTCCCTTAAAGTCGGCAGATCTAGTGTTACTGCCGACTTACCTCAGAAGACGAACACCGAAAATAAGGATAGGGAGGTCCCACTAGATATCGATGCAGTGTGGCTGGTGGCAGCTGTACCAGTGAGACATAAGTACCAGGGATTCTAAAAGAAGATCAGTGTCCATCACTCTATTGTTATCATTTCCACTCTTTTATTATCCATACACTATTTTTGACCCCCCCGCCACTATATTTTGTCTGTCCTGTATTGTCCCTTTGGTGAATAATGAATAAGTGCCTTTTACTGAAAACAAAAACAACTTAAAAACATGATAGTATCAGCAACAATTAGTCTATAATTCATTTTTTTTTAATTGCTATCAAACAGATGACTGGTATTCAGTGATTGTTTCACTCTCTATCCGGTTTCAAAACCAAGTGGGCAATCAAATAGGCTTAAATTTATCTTTGTATATTTTCAGGAATGTAGAAAAAAATTATGATTGCCTATTAATTTTTAATAGATACACACTCTATAGAACCGTTTCTTCTTCAACCTCTTTGTGAAGATATATTTTTTTCCTGATGAAGGGGCCATTGCTGTTTGGTGTCAATAGATTGTGACAGTGGCTCCTGAAACGGCTATAGACTTGAATTACTAATTGCACTTTACAATGGACATTATTCTGGATTCATTTTACCTTTAATAGTTTAATCATCATAGATTTTAAAACAATTTTAGTCGCCTTGCTATATACATATTTATGTATTTTCTTCATACGCTGTCATACGCCTCGTTCTTTAAAGGTTTTTCACACGTTTTTATATGTATATTCTTATACCTTCGGATTCTGTGAGCTGAACGCCCTGGTATTTTAATATGTATTTACTTATGTTCAACGGCGTGAATATATGGGGATGATATAAAGTTGTTTGCCCAATTCTGATGTTTATTTTTAACCACTGTGTTTATCTTTTGCCTCGGATTTTTTACTTCTATTTGCAGCCCTATATTTATTTTATTTTTCGATTCCTATAAGGAGAAACGAAATTTTAAAATTGTATGCATATATATATATAATATAAATAACAAAGATGTACAGTGTCAATTCATTACGGTCGTTTCTAAGGACTCTTAATTACATCATTGTAAAGAAACCATTTTCATCAGATGAATTCGACAGTTCAATTTATTCAACATAGTTAACAAATTCACGCAGTAAAAATATTTACATTGATGCTGCTACCATTCAGTTGGCAGAATAGTGTATATTTGGTCAGAACAAAGAATTTCGGGATTATCAGAGTTTATAGTGTCGGGTGGAGTGGGATAGATAGGAAATAGAATATAAGATTGCCCCAGCCTTTTTTTTTTTTTCATTGTTGCACGATCTGCAATTATTATTGTACTCCTGCTAAATGGACATTATCACGTCCATCAGTTTCCGGAGGTATTGGTACAGGATAGTGTTTCTGTCACTGGATGACGAGAGAATATGTTAGCGGATTGATTACTAAGGTCTGGGGGTTGATATATGAATCCAGTGTACTTTATTTAGTGACTGACATCGTTTTACCACTACATATACTCAGTAGACTTTGTTCGTATTTATATTTCCAAAAGTAAATAATATCTGTGTGTGTGTGTGTGCGTGTGTATTTGCGCGTATGTACGTGTATGTAAATGTGTGCGTGTGCGTGTGTGTATACAAGATGTAAGGTTATATAATTTTCAGTAAATTACTCTCTCCTCATATTAATTAAAATGTTCTTGTTTCATTCAGATCCATCATGGGGATAAAATACTAATACAAGAAATGAAAGATATGCTCTCATTGTTGCCAGATGTGTGGATCACTACGATTTAGAAGTTACTAACTTTGTAGATATTGCAAAATCTTCTGTCCGTATTAAAATCAATGAGGATATTAAATATGCAGATGATGAATGCATAGCGGTAATCCAAATAGATGAGTAAGTTGGTATAGAATGATTTTAAAAGGAATCTTGAGCAAGTGCAAAATCTATTTATCAACTTTAAATTTTTTTTCCAGAAATAATTAGTTTACATAATTTTAACCTAGTTACCCTTTATATATTTAGATTCATCTTAAAACACTATTTTCTATAGCTTCATAATTTATTTAAACATATAATTTTAGCTCCTATGATATCATCCACCTGAACAGTGTCAGAATGGGGTTTTATTCTTGCGTAGTGTACCAAATGTTAGTGATGTTTTACTGACAAGTATTATTGTTAATTATTTCACTGTTTAACGCCTGTTTTTACTGCCTCACAGCAGTTTTGTTGACGCGTTCCTCCTTGGTTGAAGGGAGCAACACATTAGCTTAACAAGATGATGGCATACTAAACGGTGAGTTCGTCCGAAGACGAGTTACTCTAAGCGCCTAATGAAATGGATAAAGAAAAGGAAAGAAGAAGGAATTTTGCAGCGATGGCCAAAAACCACAAGAAAGTCAATATGGATGAGACTGAAAACTACAAGTATATGCTTCACAGGGAGCGGAATGATGTAAAGGTGTCCACTCCCTAAGAAGTATTACAGGAGGCTAAGAGAAGAATGATCAACTACAGATCTTATTCGGTGAAGACACTGAATAGTGATAACGACAAAAAAAGTAGAAGCAGTAAATGAGGACTCCCATCCCACACCCACCCAACTCCCACCGAACCCACTTCGTCCCTCCCTTCCCTTGCAGACACTAAACCACGCCCTACCCCACATAATATTAACAAAATGATTACAACCATACAGGAGCCCCAAATTCTTCCGTTCCCGGCTTATGAAGAAAAGAAAAAGCATAGTACTCTACAGTCAACACAATGGCCAACTGCGAAAAAGGGTGTATATATTAGTGATCACTACAGGTTATAGGTGACCCCAGGCTGTGAGTGTGTAATTGTAGACACTATTCACACGGTGGGACTGAAGCAGTATGGAAGAGACCTGATGTACTGGCAGAGAGGAATGGACAAATATCTCATAAACGATTTTAAAATAGACATTTTTTAAGGTTTCAAAAAGCATAAAAAGATAAATGGAGTCGCCCGGATGTGGGGACGAGAGACTCAATTGCATTATTCATTTTAATTATTTCATTCACCCTCCCATTCGTTTTTTTTTTTTTTGTGGGGGGGTCCTCAGATTTGTGCTGTCCTGTTTGTCTTTGTTTGTCCCCTTTGTCTTGTGTGTAATAAAGAATTGATATCATCCGCCTGAACAGTACGTTCCGACGACCTTAGTAGTTGTTCACTATGAACATTCATTTTGGAGTTCGGTTGTAATTTTTGCTATTTGATGAGTGTATTATTGAACCAGTTATTGAACTTGGTACATTTTGTGTTGTTGAAGAAACGGTTGTAACTGCTTGTGACAGTTCTTTTGTTATAATTCCCCGTTGTTTGAAGGAGGAATCATTGCTTTTTTATTGGACGTTGGCCTAAACTTACGCGGCGTTTAGCCGTAATTTTGTGGGGAATTTTGCCCATTAATTTAATTTTTGTAGGGTGTCAGCCCAAATCCTTTGAAAAATGTGCGACTCAGTTGAGTCTGGAAATAGGGAAGCAGTGGATATACCAGCCTTAGTAACGTCTCCGGTGACACCGGTATAGTCTCCAACGACACCAAAATTTAATTTTGCTGCAGGAGCAGGAATAACCAAAAGAAATCTTAATACCAATTTAAGTGAAATAATCAAGTTTAAAGGGATGCTAAAAAGGAGGGGTTATAAGTTCAAATAGCCCCTCCAAACGAATAGAATAACGGTCATCTACAAAACGTTTATCGTAAAAAATAAGAAACCTGACATGGCGTCGAGAGAGGCGGTGGAAAAATGCCTTAGACCAATTTGGTCTGACATAAATTATAAATACTCAGGCAAGGAAGTTTGCTGCTATAGAGGTAAGGTTCTACAGTGAAGAGAAAGCCAAGTAGCATTCGACTAATACTTTAAAGACGGAAGAAGTGGTTCTTCTCCCCCACGTACTTGGGGAGAAGAACGTCGAAAATAAGAATTCACGAAATCTCACCGGAAGTAGATACTGCCTAGCTGGTGGCAACAAAAGTCGTCGGTTTGGAGGATAAAATTACGATCCTACAAGCAACAACAACCGATAATCAAAATTGGCAGGGGCAAGGGCTTGAAATGGCAATTCAAGCAGCCCCTTCCAATTTAGAAGAAATACCTGAAATCATTCAGGTGTGGGACACTAGGTTAATTGTAATGATAGAGAGGAGGAAGCCTCATCGCTTCAATTGTGACAAAAAGTGTGGCAACATAAGGGCAAAGTGTGGTCCTCCCCCAGAAAAAGTGGTAGTACCCCCACCTCCAGAAGAGGAAGAAGAATAATCAAGTAGAACACCAACTACAACAGATACAGAAACCCCGTGAAGGAAATGGAAGATAAAACCATCGACAAAGAGAAGGGCGAGGGTGGAGCATGATATGATAGTGGGAAAAGAAGGAACCCACAACCCACCCCTTCAACTTCCTCAACACATACTCATAAAAGAAAGAAACCAACAATAGCTGACACAAAGAAAAATGGCTGCCACTTGGAGGCGTTAAAAAAAATAGTACAAGACTGTTAAGCAGGTTGGCTGTTGTTCCAACGGCAAAACCTGTTGAATACAATAAAACCCCCATAGGGGAAAAATATTTACAGAATTCACCATGATATAGGCCCTCTACAGAAAGACATTCCACCCCACCCACCAAATTTTTGAGGGCCTATCTATCATCATCCTGCAAGCCAGCGTAGTTGAATAAAGAGATGGACATGACAGCCTATCTCTCACCACAAAATCTGTATGTCTCTTATGAGTATTCATGCTGGTTGTTTAAATGTGCGTGGTCTGATGTCGAGCTGGAAACAAGGACGTTTTCTTAACGACATCAGGTCACGTGGATTGGATGTTATTGTTGCTACTGAAACCAGATTGAATGGACCAAAAGACTTGCTCCTGCTCCTAAATGGTTATGAGAAATTTATTTCTTCATGCCATACTGTGGATGGAAGAAGTGTCTTGGTTCTAATTTAGAAAAACCTGGTTTCAGAGAAAAGATTAATTGTTATTGATCCAGAGGGTAGGCTGGTGCTACTCGACTTGACGTTCAGCAACGGTAAGACAATAAGGCTTGTAGCAATTTATGGACCAGTTAACGATGGTAAAAGTGAGTATTTTCAAGGCCTGGAGAAATTTCTGAGTACTTCACACTCATTAGTTCTGAAAGGAGACTATAACACAAACCGCGATGCACACGTAGATTATGTTGGCTCAAACCAAGATAGGAAAGTTAACTCTTGCCTCTTGGATCTGATATGTCGCTATCAGCTAGCAGATCCTTACAGACTGGAATTCCCGAACGCTCCATTGTGGACATGGTCAAATAGCGACGTGTCTTCCAGAGCTTACCGAGATAAGATCGTTAGAATTAAAGATAGACATATAGCTAAGTGTCCACAGTTGTATCTTGTCAGCTACAGTGATCACAAGCTTGTAACTTGTAAGCTCGACATATATAGGTTACATAGGCAAGACTCTGGGTACTGGAAACTCAGTAGTCCCTTTTGGAGGATGAGGATTACAGGAGCCGGATTAAATTGTTAGTATAGAGGACATTAACCGGTACCATTATGAATAATAAATGGTGGTATTCCTCGAACGAGCCATAAAATTAGATATAGTATAGGACTAGTAGCTAAGGAGACTAGGAAAGAGAGAGCTCTAGTTAAGGTACTAGAAGAGGCAATGAGAACTGGCTCTGCATCCCTGGTGTTGGCGAAAAGACTGGAATTAAACCAGCACATCCAAGCCAAACACATGGGATGCATGATCAGAGCTAGACTCCGTGCAATGGAATGTGATGGAATCAGAGCCACTGGATGGGCCCGAGTAATAGAAGCTCAACGTAGCAATAATGCCACAATAAGATCTGTGACGAACCAACAGGGTAATTTGGTAAACTAACCCGAGGAGATGTGTGAGATCTTTCAAGAGCACTTCGCTCAGCTTTTCGGGAGGAGCGGTGGACTGGAGAGCAGGAGGGACGTAACGGACTTCCTCGGCGGACTGCGGCGTCTCTCGGGGCGAGAAGCGGAGGGCTGTGAAGGGCTGATCACAGCTACGGAGGAGGAAGAGGCTATGGTGGACTGCGGCGGAGACAAATCGCAGAGACTAGATGGTTTACCCTATAAATTATATAATAGTATGCCAGACCTGTTCGGGAACCTGCTAGCAGAATGGTTTCATTACCAAATCTGTATGCCGGGGAGTGGTGACGGTGGTTAGAAAAGATCCGAACAAGGAGGATTCGGTCGATAACTCTAGGCCCATCACTCTGTTGAATAGAGTTGAAGATTTTGGTCAAGGCTTTAGCGAAAAGGTTGGCGCGTGTCACGGATGGACCCGTTGGGGAGGCATAAACCTGTGTCATTCCCGGTAGATCCATTCAGGACAATCTCCACCTTATACGCTGTACCTTAGAAGCAAGCCTGGCACGGGTGAGGCACTGGTCCATTTAAACCAAGCTAAGGTTTTCGATAGGGTTGACCATCGGTACCTGGTGTCGGTCCTTGCGGCGTTCGGCTTGGGTCCGAAATTCTGTAGTTGGATCATCGCCATGTCAAGTAACATCCACTCGATAGTTCGGGTGAACGGTTTCCTTTCGAAGCTGTTCTGCATCAGATGCTCGGTTAGTCAAGGGTGTCTTCTCTCCCAACTTTTGCATGTGCTGGCTCTTGAGCCATTACTGCGAATGCTAGAGGTGCTGAGGGGCATTCCGAGACAGCCAGGATGTGGCAGATGTATTACAGCGTATGCGGACGATATCACCATCATCGTATCCAAAGTAGAACACCTACGGAGGGTAGGCGATGCCATTAAGGAATCCGTGACGGTGGCAGGAGCGAAGGTTAATCGTGAAAAGTCAATCGGCTCGCAACTCGGCACCTGGATACCTACTAAAAGCGTCGTGGGACGTTGGACGGAGGGTCCGATTAAACCGCTAGGGGGTCTGGTTTGGACCAGATCACCAGATAGAGAAGAACTGGAGCGAGGTATTAAGCAAGGTAACCTGCCTAACCCAGACCTGGTCTGGGCGGTGGCTATTCCTGGAAAGGAGAGCGGAGGTTGTCAATATGTTTATCACATCGGTGATTACTTACTGCCTAACCGTCGTGCCTTGTCCCGTTTCGTGGCTGATCAAGTTGGAACTACTGCTCTTTCGCTTTTTGTGGTAGGGCACAGGACCACTTGTAAGGTGCTCTATCTGCTGCCAACAACTGTTAAAGGGTGGGATAGGGATGCCGTGGTTGATGATGCGAAGACATACGCTGAGGCTGAGGCATCTGTGGCTCTACATGGATTGTGAACGGGTGTGGACTCCGCTTGCAAAATCGACGTTTCCCAAGTTCACACGTTTTTGTGGACTGGAATCTTGGGTTTATCGTAGATTTAAGTTGGACACGTGGTACACTGAGTGCCGAAAGGCTCTCGTACTTTTCTATCGTTCGAGCAATGCAGGTGGTGGTGGTTCAACTGCGTCATTATATAGAGGAATAGTAGAATCGAAGTATGATGATACCTTAAAGGAGATCATAGGCCTCGACGATGATCATCTCACCAGCTTGTTCCGAAGAACATTCGGGCAGGGATCCCTGGATAATTTCCAGATGTCCCTGAACTGGCAGTGTTACCGAGGAATCTTACTTGTTCGGGATAAGCTCACAAGGCACTGAGGCCCCGGCTCACCGATTTTACCAAGATGCATGCAGGATAAGGAAACCGTGTAATGTTCGGGTGTGTCGGATCTGTGGATTTATGTCGAACAACTGTTGTCAAGTATTGGAAGATTACAGCTGTCCGCTGAGTCAATTGTAAAAATTGATCCACCTGCCTCCTTGAATAAAGAAGGTAAGATTTGTTTTCTCCTAGTAATGGCGGTTGCGAAAGAGGTTATATGGAAGACCAGAATGAAAGAATTTGTGACCGGCAACTTCATCTCTGGCCCTGTACTGGTGACATTTTTCATTTTGCATCCGAAAAGGAAAATAGGGCTGGAGAGGAGATGCCTGTCAGCTGTTGTTTCTGGAAAAGATGAAAGAGTGTGGTACGGATATTGCGAATGAATGTACCCACATGAATATCCCATCAAAGATTTATCTAAGGTATCAGTGGTAGAACGGAGCTTGTGGGGTCGAAGCAGAATTCGTCCCCCCACTTCATTGTTTTGTGTCTTTGTTTAATCATTCGAATTACTTTGTCATAACTTTAGAAAAACAAATGATTTCATCTCTTTGTAAATCATCTGACCCCGTTAGATTGTACTGTCCCTTCTTTTTGACCACTAGAGGGTAATAAAACAATCTGAACAGTATGTTCCGATGGAAACTGAAAGATGCCTGTCGTATATATAGACTTTCAATCCATTCACACACACATTCTTTTTCATTCTTTTAATTGTTTCAGTCATATGACTGCGGCCATGCTAGAGCACCGCCTTTAGTCGAACCACTAAACCCCGGGACTTATTCTTTGCAAGCTTATTACTTATTCTATTGTTTTCTATTGCCAAACCGGTAAGTTTCGGGAACGTAAACACACCAACATTAATTGTCGAGCGATGGTGTAGGGACAGACACAGACACACAAATATATATATATATATA
>NC_068997.1:38074023-38075490 GCF_001194135.2 Octopus bimaculoides
GTCTCCACACCACCGCTAATAACCAGTGTTGGTGTGTTTGCGTCCCCGTAAACTACCGGTTCGGCAAAAGTGATCCATAGAATAAGTATCAGGCTTAAAAAAAGAAGTACTGCGGTTCGGCTACAAAGATTCAAGGCGGTGCCGAAGTCTAATGACTGAATTATAGAAGTTGTGCAGTCACGACTCTCTATCTCACTGACTCTCTATCTCACTGACTCTCTATCTCACTGACTCTCTATCTCACTGACTCTCTCTCTGTTTGTCTCTCTATCTATCTCATTATTTCCTCTTGCACATGGATTAATAAAATACGTTCCTCCACCCGTACGTCAGACTATCGTGTCTCGCGACCTTGAAGTACATTATAAACTCTGCTGTAACGCTAATGAAATATTGTTTACCATCCCAGCAGTATTTTCCTGGAGAATTTACAATACAACTTTCTAAACAATATCAAATAATTTCTATACAATTTACGTTTTTGGAAATCTGATCGTAATTAGTTCACTAAAATTTATTTTATTTTACATTTTTACAATATAGGTGAGACATATTTCCGGAGTTAGTACTATGACATTTGACTAGATTGATTGACAGTGAAAGGGAGAATAAGAATAGTTCTGCTTGCATCCATATGTAGGCATCTGAGAAATAGAGAGTACGAACTCATACGGCGACGTGTGTTTACAGTGTATGTATACATACAGATCCAACATTGCAATGCGCAGACTGCAATGCGCAAACTGGGTAGCGTACGAGTGTCACTGGGCATACTCTTGTCAGTGTGTGTGAATGGATTGAAAGTCTATACATGAGCATGTATGTAGATATGTGTATACAAAAATGTATGCAACGGTATGCCTACGAACATGTATTGTCTTTTAATGTGTGTGTATGATCGTTTGTGTGTGTGTATATATATATATATATATATATATATATATATATATACACACAAACACAAATTATATAATTTCATAAATATAATTATAAAATTATAATAAGGGCAACTACCAAGTAATGCCATATGCTAGAATAAGACCAAATTTATTCACTGCTGAATTATGTTGATTGAGATGAACAAGGCTGAGATGCACGAACTAGATTTTTAATTTGTATATAATTGTGAACATTTGTATATGCACTGTGAATACGTTGTGTTCGTATGGTATATATAAATGTTTATAATTATGTAGTTTGGTTATGTAATACTGATAATGGTAGAATGGGGCCATGCTAAACTTTTTCAAAAAAATCTTTGTTGTTCATTCCCTCGCTTTCAGCGCGTATCTATGTGATAGATAAAGTAGTTTAGAGCCATTTAGCATCTTCTGGCATGTGGCATTACTTCGTAGTTGCCCTTATTATAATTTAATACCTTGTATTAATTTTTAACTGAATTGGTTTTTACATGCTAGTTACTTGATAAAATCCTATGTAGATGTTATCCTTGATTTTAATTTATAT
>NC_068997.1:38075740-38076951 GCF_001194135.2 Octopus bimaculoides
TATATATATATATATATATATATATATATATATAAAATAAATATAAAATACATCAAGTACAGGACATCACCAACGAGTGAAATTACGTAGACACACGAGCGATATATACAGGACGAATTACCAAAAAATATACAATAAGAATAGGACATTACCACCGAGTGAAAAATACGTAAACACATAATGACAGACAAGTACAGGACAAAATACCAAAAGAAGTCTAACCTTCCTCATTTGTCGACTGTTAATTACTCCCTATTTCGAGGTTTCAACGACGATATAGGAAAACTTTATTAAACAGCAGCATCCAGAAATTGTAAAGCTATAAAAGTTTGTGGAGAGTTTGAGCTTCGAACAAACAAACAACGACAGGGTGGACATATAGAGTAAACAATCGACGAAGACAATCGACGAAGACAAACATTAAGTGACAGAGGTGAGAAAAAATGGCCTGTAGTCACGTGGGAACAAGCAGGCAGAAGAGAAGGGAGACAAGAGGGAGGATGAGGGAAAGAAACAGAAGGAACGAAAGCCTGTAAGGGGTGGAAGAAAGATTGACAGGGGTCAGCAAACAGGGAGAGGGAGGAACGGAAAATAAAGGGTTGTAGAAAGAAAGAAAGAAAGAAAGAAAGAAAGAAAGAAAGAAAGAATGAAAGGCTCGCAGAAATTATAAATAAAAATGAAAACTTTCTGTCGACAAGGCTGCGTGGCGTTCAATTATAAATAAATAAATATAGAATACATGAAATATAGGACATTACCATCGAGTGAAAATTAAGTAAACAAACGAGCGATAATTACTCAAAAATATACAAGAACATATATCACCAATGAGTGAGAAATGCGTAGACACATAATGAGAGACAAAATACCAAAAGAAGTCTAATCCCTTCTCAGTTGTCGACTGTTAATTACTCCTTGTTTTGAGCTTTCAACAACAATATAGAAAACTTCATAAAACAGCAGCATCCAGGAATTTATATATAGGCGCAGGAGTGGCTATGTGGTAAGTAGCTTGCTTACCAACCACATGGTTCCGGGTTCAGTCCCACTGCGTGGCACCTTGGGCAAGTATCTTCTACTATAGCCCCGGGCCGACCAAAGCCTTGTGAGTGGATTTGGTAGACGGAAACTGAAAGAAACCCGTCGTATATATGTATATATATATATATGTATATGTGTGTGTGTTTGTGTGTCTGTGTTTGTCCCCCTAG
>NC_068997.1:38077280-38078211 GCF_001194135.2 Octopus bimaculoides
TATATACATGTGTGTGTATATATATGTATGCATATATATACATGTATATATATGTGTGTGTGTGTGTGTGCGTGCGTGCGTGCGTGCGTGCGTCTAGCTCTTTTTATGAAGATATTACTTAAATTGCCATGAATGAACACAGTTTAATCGGTTAAGATGGTCACGAAATCCGGCGTCGAATTTGATTACTTCTTCGAGATGGTAGTGTGTTGAGGTCATGTGAGTATTTGAATAATAATTACGCCAAAAGTTATACTGCGGTACTCCAGTGAATGTGTCATGTATGAATAAGAATTGTGCATTGTGTACACGTTTAATGTCACGTGAGACGGTGGACACCAAAAGACAGGCAATATTAATTCAATATGTATGAACAATAAGTTGTCAGAAAAGCTAAAAATATGGAAATTAGATTGCTTGCTTGCATGCTAGTTGTGTATTTGTATATATGTGTGTATATGGTTATCTCTGTGCTTGTGTTTGAATGCGTGAATTATAGCAACACAATATCTTGGCCATTTAGTTCTCAGTTTGATGTGGTGTTATAGATTCTTCAATCGTGGATTGTAATTTTTCATAAACTTATTTTAGTCACTTTTCTGTATTTGGCATGTAGTTTTCTAAGGAGAAAGCTGAATTGGGTAGATGTGGGATTTCAGTGATTTTGTTTGTCACGCATGAGTTTAAAATATTCACTTTGTAGAAACTCTAGTATAAGAATAGTATTTGCTACCAATATATAGTCAATTTGTTGCTGAAAAGTTTCAGTTGTACTGTGTCACTTCGTTACAACTATTGTTTTTAATCATATAAATTAAACTTTTACAACGTAAATTACAATTATTTCACAAGCAAATCAAAGAGATTTTCAAAGACTGAAAATATGTCCCCGATATTTTTTCTGTTGACCTATATTCATTGAATTACAGAA
>NC_068997.1:38078234-38079730 GCF_001194135.2 Octopus bimaculoides
TATATATATATATATATATATTAAAATTAATTTACAATGGTAAATAACGAGTTTTGATTGTTATTTCAAGCAGGTAGACATACTTGGTATGTCCTTTGACAAATATATATATATATACAGTATATTTGCTTATAGGAAATTACCGATCCAAGAGATCAGAGTTAAGTGGATAAGGATAAATTCTAAAGAAATATAGTAAAAGAAACCCTACTGTTTTGGACATTGCAATAATAAAATGATACGTGAATAATGAAACTGACATCTACTTGAAATATACAAATGCAAAACAATATTTATTATTACCTTCTTGCCACCCAAAACATTCAAGAACAAATATACCATTTAGTTTGGTAAGAAGAATTTGAAAAATTGTATCCACTTTAGAAATTCGGGATGGACGACTTCAAGAATATTACTCGAAAAATTATGCTCAGTAACATTAATTGGCAACGGAATAGAACATCCAAAATCGATTGATATTCAAGAATTACAGAGCGCTGAAGATGCTTCATATACTCTCTATAGCTTGTTTCGTGTATCAACATACAATTCAGAAGCTTATAACATCATTCATCCGAATACACTATTATTAAAGAGAGACTTTGGACTGGAAATTGTACTCTAAATAGAATAAATAAAAAAAAGTAAAAGGAATTCAAAATCATTTAAGAACTCACTAGACAGCGCCAGACAATTCCAGCAGGCAAAACGTGTGGACACCCCGTGTGAGGAATCTGTATCAATCTTAAAGATGAGGCACCTTATGAATTTAAAACGGGACTGATATTTATTGTACGTTATATATTCACTTGCACATCTGTAACGGATGTAATCAGTATAACAGGATAAAAGGGGTTAATTCTAAATAGAAGATTAACTAACGTCATCAGCGTTTATTACAGATATATCCCGTAAGTGAAAATTAGACATATGCCCAGCATATAAAATCTCTAAATATCAACTTTTCTCATTGCCTGAATATGCTGGAAATATTATTAATAAAACATGGAAGTATAAAGAAAGTACATTCAGCAATACAAAGGTACAAGTTGCTATGCAAAGTCAATCAACGCTGATATGCCTACATTTAGAGCAAAGAAATATAAAGATAATCCATTACATTGCTCTAATCATGATTAATCAAAATTGTTGTGAAAGCAACTGGGACAATGTGGGAATAGATAAAAACGTCTAAGTGCATTTTTACTATGCATTAGGAAATATAATACGATAT
Organism: Octopus bimaculoides; assembly: GCF_001194135.2. Classification (NCBI taxonomy): domain Eukaryota; kingdom Metazoa; phylum Mollusca; class Cephalopoda; order Octopoda; family Octopodidae; genus Octopus; species Octopus bimaculoides. The sequence goes on from NC_068997.1 coordinate 38,079,469, forward strand.
ACATGTATTTGTATGTGCGTGTGTATATGTATACACAAGTATGTATTGAAAGTACACACATGTGTATTAGTCTGTACATGGTTGCAGAAATATAAATTCGTACTTACCTATTATTTCGAAATCACTATTTCTTATTGGCTTACAAAGGATACTCCTAGTATGAAATCCTGTCATCTTATCAACCTGAAAAAAAAAAAGACACTGAATAGACATGTTGTAAATGTGTACAAAATTACTTATTCTGAAAGTGAAAGAAACTGTC
>NC_068997.1:38086592-38092054 GCF_001194135.2 Octopus bimaculoides
CACACAGAGCTGCGCTCGGTAGTGAAGTGAAAGCATTTTATAAAAATAAAACTACTGAACAACAACAACAACAACAACAACAACAATAATAATAATAATAATAATAATAATAATAATAATAATAATAATAATAATAACCAGCAAAAAATACCATAAGAATGAGAAACTACAGTTGGGCTCAAAATACTGCCAGGACTCCTGATGAAGGATGGAGAGTAAATCAGCCGAAACGTTGTGGTAACAACAAACAAGACGAGGACACGTATCCGTCCAATGCAAATAATGTACAGAATTCCTCATTTCTAAAATATAGAACACTACGTAAATGAGTATTATTCCAGTATAATTCATTATTAAAGAATGGTCAATGCATGTCAATCACATGCTGGAACATCGCATCCTAAAAACCCCTTTATAGTGAACTCTCTATGTTGGAGACGATGTTAGGAAGCAAACAAAGAGTTACTAAAAGTTTTCGATATAATTGTCTTCTGCATGTCCACATCTGACTCAACTGATGTAGTCCCATCTATATGCCGCTGGAGTCGCTGAAATAAAATAGTAAATGCTACAGCAAAGACAGATACATAAGTAACCAAGAAACTAGAAGCATAAGTAACCAAGTGCCGCATCACTCTGGATGTGAAGAAGTATACCTGACCCACATGTAAGAGATGATTTGCCCACCAGATCAGAATAGAAAATTCGAGCCAATATTGACTTCTGCTTATCATCCACAACAAACGAGAATATACATTATCCTGTCCTGTATAATCTCTGCTTTTATTTATGCAAACTTTGCAGCCAAGCGTTTTGTTTCCGACAGATTCTGAAGCCAGAATTTCGTCGTTAAGTTGTTAGAATTCTGTATCATCAGTAATATGGTTGAATTGTGTATCGCACCTTAAATTCAGTGCCTTTGAGAAGCATCATGACTGCCTCAACTATTTCTTTAAGGATTCCATCAATTCGTAGCGTTTGTTGCATCTTAACTCTGTTAACAGAGCTGAAAGCTTTTGGGAAATCGAAAATTAACAGAATACCATTCTGATATATCTCAGAAGGCTAGGCCATACCAGCTCACTTTCAATACCATATACAAGAACCATATCAGCAGTAGTTAATTCATTGGTCTCATAGAAATCCCGAACGTAAATAATGTCATGTTCAATTTATCACTCCTTGTCGTTATATGTAACGACGAAGAGTAATAAATTGAACGTAGGTATGTAGGTATGACATGATTTTACTGTCAAATAGAGACGACATGTCACAAATATTTTTGACTAGAAACACTTCACAATAAAAATAGAGATGTTAATAGCAAAAAATCAAACGACATTCTCATACTTGCCGACTTCAGATGTAGTCTTAGCAATACAACTATAAATGCATCATTCTCGTGCATCATTAAATGTAGGCGATTAGGCATAATGGTTTTATTTCCTCAAAGGTAAAAGTATCCTAGTAACGACATCTTACGTCTTTTATCTTAGTAGTAGAAAAGAAAATCTCAGCAGATTTTTACTTTCTTTGAGTTCTGTGATATTTACGCATGATACATAAATATTTACAGGATTTAGTCTAAAAGGCCATAACCCGAATAACATAAATCTATAATACGGAAAATGTTTATAAATTGAAACTTTTACTTTTATTTTCTTTCTTAGATTATGATATCATAAATATCCCGATCAAACACAAAATTAAACAGAATAACTGATCGAGATTCTCTGAAAGGTCATGTAATGTTAGATCAATATAAAGTTAATATGACAGTTTTTGTATTAGTTTTGAACAAAATTCGTAGCCTAGGGTAATCACTGGTGCACAATAGAAATACAATCTCTAGTTATTCTGCAGAGATCAAATATTTCCATCACCTTTCTCCCTGCTTATTCCTTGATGCTGCTCAACTCTATTCTTCATGACGTTCCCTAATCCTAGTAGTTTATAGAATTTCAAAAAGAGACGTATTCGAAAACGGTAGCCCATTTTCCTACAAATCGGTTTCTCTTTCATACATACAAACAAACAAACAAACAAACATATATGGTGCATGCGTTATGTAAGTATATATGTAGTGGATCACAAATTGATACTAGAAGCATAGATTAAATAGGGTGAGGAAGTCCAGAAGCAGAGAGTTAGCTTAAAGAACGCCTGAAATCTATTGACAAACAATAATAGAGATAAGGAATATAGTTGTATATATGTATGTGTATGTGTGTATGCTTGTATGTATGTAATTACGAATGAATGTATGTATGCATGTATGTTTGAGTGCGCGTTCGTGTGTAAGCGCGTTTGTGTGCGACTGGATTTTAAAAAGCATTAAATATATGTAGAACTTATTCATCTCTTTGAAAGTGAAAACTCTAGGCCATCGCTATAATTTCTCCGATGCCATGTATTCCTCTATTTCTCTGGATTGTTGACATATATTTGTGTGTGTGAGTGTGTGTGTGCATATGTGTGTGTGTGTGTGTACACACACACACACACACACACACACACACTCACACACACACACACACACACACACACACACACAGACATATATATATATATATATATATATATATATATATATATATATATGTATATACACACATATCACGCACAAACACAGACGTACACACATGTCTTTATAGATAGATAGATAGATAGACAGATAGATAGATAGAAAGATAGATAGATAGATAGATAGATAGATAGATAGATAGATAGATAGATAGACAGACAGACAGACAGACAGACAGACAGACACACAGACAGACAGACTGATTGATTGACTGATTGATTGATTGATAGATATCTCGACTAACGAAAATAATGTATTCCACTTACTTTTCAATCAGAAATTTACGCAGATTTTTATTCTTCATTATTGAAAAAATATATATATACTTATTTAAAATGCTGTAGGCCTCTGATGTTCCCACACATTTGAACAAAAATGAAATACAATTCCTTCAAAAAAATATACAGTATTTAGTTTATGAAGCAAATAAAAATAAGAAGAAATAAAAACTAAATACATAACTATGTTAAAATTTTTATTTTTATAAAAAGGGCATAAAAGATTAGCTACTTTACTTTCTTCTCACGAACTTCTAATACTTTCTTATAGCTATGTAGCATTACCCGTACAGGTGTCTCAACTTCATTCAAAATTTGCATCGTTTTCTGACAGCTACTATAAAGCTGCGATTCTCAACCATTTTTTTTTATCTATAGACCCCTTCAGTTTCTATTTTATTCTGGTGGACTCCCATAGCTATTCGATGTTCAAAAACTAATTTTATAGATACTTCTTTCAAAATGACTATTTTGTTCATCACATATTAACTTGTGTAGGTTGAACTATGGAAAACAGCGAGAGAAACCTTACTGTTTCTTGCGATGAATAGCAAAATTTTTCATGCCATCTTAAAATAATATAGTAGACACAATTTACTCAATTACCTCCGTGGACCCTACTAAAGAAAAAACTTATATGAAACCCGGATTTGAACCACGGTTTTAAAGTATCCTTTATATACCACAAAGACTTTTCGAAAAGATCTCTCTTGCTAAACCAGTTTGATGTGTCTCTTCTTCGCTCTCTGAAGTAGACACTGTTAACTGCTTAAATTCTCAATAGATTAGGATTTCATAATCAACATGCATTAAATCCTGAATACCACCTGCATATACCTCTTGTGTTATTCCATATTTATATTTGAATACAGTTTTGTACAAACTACAATGGGACGTATGTTTACCTTTTCCCAGCCAACTTTAGAACTTTAATTTTTTGCAGAATGTAATTTCTTCAGAATACTTTGACTAATCCATGTTCGTCATCAGTCACTATAATTAAATAATTCTAATATAATGTACTTTGTGAACGGAAACATCTTCTTGATGAGAAGAAATGTTTGGTGGAATAAAATAAACTTCAACAAGTAGATAAGTTTAGTGAAAAATCAAGATCTGAAGGATACATTACAAAAACGAAAAAAAAAAGAAAAGAAAGAAAGAAAAAGCATAAGTCCTTTCTGTTCGAAGTTATTCTTTTCAAAGTAACGTTTGATAACAGGACAGAAATATTTAAAGAAACGACTATTTAAAGATAGCATTTTTGTTACACTTCATTGTAACAATCAGACTAGATTTGGAGATCTTTCATTGCTCTTGGAGTATCACAATGGAAAATAAGCAGTTGCTTAATTTTCTAAGCCCCTAGGGACATTTATTCTTAACAATATGAGATGATCTTTTTCTGCATATACCCTTGTGTCTTTTGTCTTGATTTCAAATGATGGTTTTTGAGAATGAACGTTTCCAAAATCTCCCACATTAGCCCACTAAAACTAGATCTGAGTATTTACCTCTTTCCGTTCAATTGTGCCGGAACTCCTATGCCTGCTGACCTTTCTCTCAAAGCCTTCTACTGTCGATATTGAGGTCGCATAACCACGAGTAGTTAAAGAATGCCAGGAAGGATGCAATCAAACACCTTCCCCAGGCTCTTCACTGGTTTCTCGCTACCAACCAAGAAGCAGAAATTTGCAGACAGACTGACAGATAACTAGCTAAGCTAGCTAGCTAGATAGATAGATAGATAGATAGATAGATAGATAGATAGATAGATAGATAGATAGATAGATAGATAGATATGCATGTATGTATGTATGTATGTATGTATGTATGTATGGATGGATGGATGGATGGATGGATGGATGGAATAGATCGAAAAGTTTTATAATGCATCAATATAGCTAAGCGACATATCTAAGTTTAGCTTGCTCCACTCAACTCCTTTTGTAGTATTACCATTTCTTCTTCTTACACAAACTCTCTTCCACTCCTTTTTCAACAAGCCAAACTTATTTATTTATTTGTGATACCCATTTGTGCTTGTTTTATATTTTTTAAATGTTCTAAATTTTCAGTTTTGTAAATTTTTATATATCACTTTTTCTATCTTTGTTTCTTCAATTCTAATATAATTTTTGCTGGAAATTTTTCCTCGGCTGCTGATATTTTAACTATTTCCCTGTGCTAAAACATAGAATTCGTTTTATTCAACACTTTTTGTTGCATATATGGTTCATCGTTAACCGTTATTCGTATAATCCAACAGATTCCATTAATTTTGATATGTAATAAACCCTGTTCATTCAGCCTTAAATGTTTATTTGATTCTAATAATTCCCACGGTGCTATATATTCAAACATTTATAAACCGTTATGTCATTCCAAAGGTTCACTTCTGTCTGATGACTGGTTATCTCAAAGTGTGAATAATACGTTGTGAAGTTTTTCACATTCAGTGAAAAATATTCTACTCTATCTTTGATATTCGAATAGTATTTTTCGATCTAGTTCATTACACATCTCTCCAAATGTTTCTCTCTCTCTCTCACTCTCTCTTCGCACTCACTTTATGTGTGTGTGTGTGTGTGTGTGTGTGT
>NC_068997.1:38092410-38095713 GCF_001194135.2 Octopus bimaculoides
ATATATATAGGGAGAATTCACAAAAAAAAAACAACAGACGAAGACAGGTGGTATTGAAAATAAATAGATGTATTAGTATAACGCTCGGGAATTGAGGAAGTTTTTAACGTTTCGAGCCTACGCTCTTCTACAGAAAGGAACACGGAAAGAAACCAGGAGAGAAACAAGGAGAGAAAAAAATGTGTGTAGTAGTCAGCGATCTATCATGACGAATGCTGTTCTTACTGGAGCTATTGTAGAAGATTTTGGGCCATATACCTTCATAACAGGAGGTATTCCCAACGTACCAATTACTACTGGTATTATCGAAGTACTAAGCTTCCACATTTTTGTGATTTTGATTTGCAGATCTTTATAGTGAGAAAGCTTTTCGTACTCTTTTCTGGAGACATTTTGATTTTATGGGATCGATTACCAGACAAGTCCATCTGTTGTAGTCCTTGATCACAATGTCTGGTCGATTGGAGTCAATTTTTCTGTCTGTTTGTATTAGGAAGTTCCAAAGGGCGGTGACGCCCTCGCAATTTACTACATCCTCTAGATAGTGCCTGTACCACTTCTCATGGGATTTAATTTTGTAGTATTTACAAGCATTCCAGTGGACGGACTGCCTTAGTCTGTCATGACTTATGAGGCATTCCTTTTCAGCGAGGACTGGGCAGCCAGAGACAACATGATCAACTGTCTGTGTGAATTTTCTGCAAATTTTGCACGAGAAATCAGATCCATCTTTAAATGCGTTTGAATGGTAATTTCTGGAAGGTAAGCTCTGATCTTGCGCTGCAATGATAAAACCTTCAGTTTCCCCTTTCAGATTTGTCCCTTGTAGCCATTGGTGTGTTATATTTTAATCAATATGTGACTTGGACAGGCGGTGAGTGTATCTTCCATGTAAGGGTTTGCCTTTCCAGTTGTTTTCGATATTATTCATGCAAACATATTTTGCTTTTAGTTTGATGATAGGTTTGTCAGTATTTGGGTCTCGTTGGTCTTCCTGGCTGCTAATTTCTAAATCAGGAGAAGCAATGTTAGGTCTGTCAGTATTTGGGCGTCTTTGGTCATTCTTATTGTTAACTTGTAGGGTTAGTAGTTTCTTCTGTTTTTGGTAATAGATACATAATCCCTTCTGTAAGCCACTTTGGGGCTTTCGCAGGGTTGGATATGACTTCATTGAGCGTTACGACTAAGTTGTGGTGAGTGCTCATTAACGAGTTTAGCTAAAACTTGGAATTTTAGCTACACCTGGGGATTTCTATTTCTTTGACTTGGCGAGCGCCGCTTTCATTTCTTCAGCTGTTATATCCTGTCATTCTTGATATTTGAGGTGGGCATTGACCTCTTCTATGTCCCTGACCCAATGTACATCCTAATTAAACTTCTTTGGATTACTCCAAATGTTTTTCCAAAAATCTTCAATTTTCACAATACTGGTATTTTCCCTGGTTCCCCGTAGAGTTTTTTTGTGTTCTCCTTAACTAGTATGTTTTGTCTGTGGAATTATTTTACCTTGCCAGTTGTTTGGTTTTTAATTGTAGTTTTTGTCTGACGATTTCAATCGGTGTGTTCTTTGTTTTCTTGTAAAGGCCATGCTTAGAAATTATTCTTATTAGTTTATTGGGTTTATTAATTTTCCCTTTGTTTGCTTCAAGTAGAAAATATAATGGATTATTTGCCGGTTTATTCTTTCCATCCATGCAGGCTGTTTGTGTACACTGCACTTATTTTGTCTATCTCTAATTTTAATACCGCATTTCTGAGTTGCGACATAAGCAGCTGAGTAAATGAGTTGATCAATCACTTCGAGGGCATTTTCTCTACTATTCTCAAGGCGCTGTCGTATCAGCTTTCCAAGTACTTGATCAACTTCTTGGATTATTTGTCAGTTCTGAATAGTATTAATAATTTGGGGAAGTGGGGCACTTTCGTGGAAAGGTTGATGACGTGACCATTTATAGTGTTTTTAGTATCAACTGATGCTCCACCTTCATAGGGTTCTGTGTACATAGTTTGCTGGTTTGAATTTGTGGTTTCAGAGTTTTTTTTCTGTAGGTATAAGTGAATGTGTGTTATATTGAGCTGACTTTTGACTGGTCTGACTGCTTTATCAATTTCGTTGTCAGTTATTCTTTTAATTTTTAGGATATCACGTCTCACAGCTCCTAGTTTATTACTATCCATGCACAACCTACTTTGCTGGGTTTTGCCCCTCCAGATATTGTAGGTCTCTTTTTGTGTGAAAGATGTTTCTGAGTTTAGTGTTGAATGATAATAAGCATGTATAACTTCGATATATTCCTCCTTAGTCCATTTCCGTCTTGCATTTCTATTTCTATGAGATAGGTTTGGTAGTTGATCCTGAGCGTCAATTTCGGGAATATCCCTGGTTTGATTTGCCACAGGTTGTTAAGGAGGTTGGTCCTGATTTAAAGACTTTTCGAGCTCAGTGTCAGAACCTAAGGTCACTGATGAACGCGTTCTTCGAACGACACGGGTTCTGGAGTGTATTTCCATGTTTGGTATCCAGGGCTGTGTTGGCCAATTGTCTGGTTCCTTGGGTAAGGTTCAGAAATCCCAGGCATCATCATTTTCGGGGTTGTTGTTGCTTTTGTTGTTGTTATTATTATTATTATTATTATTATTATTATTATTATTATTATTATTATTATTATTATTATTATTGAGTGAGAGAGCAGGGCATGCGATCAAAGTGACACTGGGGTAAGATATACGAAGCCCAGTATACCCATCATGACTACCCGTCTGATAAGGGTACACCAGGCATATGTATCACAACCATATGTGCGCCACATAGTGGTCTCATATCAAGATAAACAGCGCATGATCTTGCAGGTGGGGCCTAGTTAGAATTTTCTTCAGGTCGAGTAGCCCATCCAACTCAAAAAATCCTTGAATAAAGGTTGTTTGAGGATGTCGAACGAAATACCCATGTTTCCAAAGGTGAATTATCCAAACCCCAAAGAATTCCTCTCAACACATTTCTACTCTACTTCTGCTCGTGATTAGAGATGCACATATCGTCAGCCACTAAGGGACATGCTCAACTGGTTAAGATCAAGCAACTGACAAGCAAATCTGTGGTATAGAGCAGAATATTTGCTGTAGCTCATCTTTTATACCAAGACAAAACAATGTACATAATAACACTTCCATTCAGTTAAGATGAGAAGCCATGTGAGTCACTGCCTGGTACTGCATCAGGGCATTTATTATTATTATTATTATTATTATTATTATTATTATTATTATTATTATTATTATTATTATTATTATTATTATTATTAT
>NC_068997.1:38095723-38098463 GCF_001194135.2 Octopus bimaculoides
TTTGTGTCTAAAGCTCCCCTATTACGGGGGGGGGCGGGAGTACCGCTATTTATTTTCACTTTTGATGATTTCCCCCACCCCCGTTGTCAAGTAGCTTAACTACTTCTGCCACCACCGTGAACATCGCCGCCAGTGATGACTTCCCTTCGACAAAAACCAACAAGGACAGGAATAGCAACAGCAACAACAACATTTTCAACAACAATAACATCAATAATATGAACAACAACTCCTATGCAGAACTAATGAAATTGCAAGAACAAGTCTCCTTGGAGGGAAAACTCAGATTCTTGAGAAAGGCAGAAAAACTCCTCAATAGAGCGACTAGAAAAAGTAAGCTTGCCTTCCTTCGGATTTAATGGAAAAGATTACCAGAAGAACTATTGTTTACAGATAGGTGTCGCTAAAAACAGAAAAAAATTTCAATGCACCAAGTAGAAAATGCTTGAAGAGCATATGAACTAATAGTAACTTCTTCACACGAGGAATATGGTTCTGTGGAAGTGAGATTCCTCACAGAGGTACGGGCCTAAAAACATGCGATGGTCCAGTGCAAACAGCAGATCTACTCCTCTCCCCTACACATATTAGTCAGAGGGTAGTGACGATTAGAATTACAGACGTGCTACTATAATTAGACATTTGGTGGTTGGTCGCGTGCGTAGTGGTTGAAGGCCAGAACATGTTTCTGAATATTATAACATATCGTAAGAAAGACTGGTCTGACGTTGGAGATTTTGATCCAAATAAAACTAGAATCACTTGAAAAGATCCTCAAGCTCATTGAGCTTCTGAACGGAGCACAACTCCAGGTCGTGGTGGAAAGAAGGAAACCAAGATTCCACACTTACGGGTCTCGCATTTGAATACCCTCTGCCCACAATAACAACAAAAGCAAGCTGGAGGAATGCCTGCTCCACTACCATCACGACAAGAACTGCATCCAGAAAACCAAAAGTTGCAGCAACAATCCCTGTAGCAACAACAATCTATGAAGCAACAATCTCAACAGCAGAATTATATCACAATAACGACACCAACAACTGTTGCAGCGGAAACAAACAACGCTCAACCATCCCTACAGATTGGCGATAGAAATATACCATTTAATCCTGAAACTGTGGATTCAGAAACCTTATTATGCATTGAGAAGGAATTGAAACTGTCACAAAAGACTTATGTGGGAGAAAAAAACGAAAGAACGGTTATAAAAAAAGTCGAAAGACAGAAGAAAAGCCGAAAGACAGGAGAAAATCCGAAAGACAGGAGAAAAATCTATCTGCTTACAATTCATCACCTACCCTAACAGCAGTGCTGACACATTCACCAAGATCTCAACAACAAAACCACGATGATAGACACAAAAGAAAGCACCAAAATAAAACAAATAATGATGAAAAACAACAATCACAACGGCAACTCATATAACTGTGTACAGAAGCTGAATTTCTTATCAACTTCACAATTGTTCGCAAGACAGGATAGCCAGTCTTAACTAGAAATAAGCTGAGAGGAAGTTATACCTAAAAGGTCGAGCAGCGGTGGCGAATAACTATATAGCTTTCATCATCATTTATCGTCCAACCGTCGTGCCCTGCCGACGTGTTCCAATAGCCCGGCGGTCAGTAGCCGATCTGTGCGGGCTTAGGCTTGATGTGGCTTCTAATACACAGACAAACGCTCGGGTTGCGCCATGTACACCGGTTTCTGGACAGTGAGCGTCTGTGGGTTCCGTTTGTGAAGTACGTCTTTCCGCAGCACATCTCCTTGATAAAACTGCAGTCTTGACTGAAGAAAAGACAAAGACTGTGTGCCTTGCACCTAGAGTGTCATCAGACACTCACAGCCCTCTACCAGTCGGGCAATGGGATCAGTCGATCTTCCACTTTAGCGATATATAGAATATTAGTGATAGAGAAGTGTAAGGACGTTCTCTGGGAGACTCTGGGCGTCAACGAAAGCGAGTATGCTAGTCTGTTCCGAAGTACTTTCCGGTCGGAGACTACCATGGATAATTTCCAGATTTCCTTGGTCTAGCAGTGCTACTGAGAGGCTTTTTCGGTTCCAGATAATTTCTGCAGGAACGGATGTGCTGACAGAGGACTTGCCCGAAGTGTGCGCAGAGCGTCAAAACCGTTCTGCATGCACTCGTACAATGTCAGGCATTGCTGACTTGTGGAATTATCTAGAACAGCTACTGTCACACGTGGAACGGATCCGTCTGCCGAGTCCGTAGTGATGATTACCCAGCCGCCCTCCTTTGGGCAGATAAGGCAGTTTTCCTTTGCCTGGTGGTTTTGGCGAAAGAGGTTGTCTGGTGGACGAAGATGAAAAACATATAGACAGAGACAATCCTCTTTGGTGGAGCCCTAATCGACATTTTCAAGTTTTCCGTGAAAAGAAAGTCGGGGAGGAGAGGAAGGTGCTGCCCTGAATTCATTGAAAGATGGATACAAGTTGCAAAAATGGTAAGAGCGGATAAAACAGCTCTAAGTATAGGCCTTGTGAGTTGGAGAACAGCAATTGGAGAAGGCACTTGTCCTTGGTGTTCAGTGAGTTTTCTCGATTATCCCTAGAGGCGCCTTTGTATCAAGGAGGACTACATCACTATCATCCGTTTTTCCCCTTCTTTCTTGTAACTGCTGCACACAATGTATACTTCTATTCTTTGTTTCACTGTATACCGTGTATACTTTCTCTCTCTCTCTCTCTCTCTCTCTCTCTCTCTCGCTCTCTTTCT
>NC_068997.1:38098473-38102888 GCF_001194135.2 Octopus bimaculoides
CTCTCTCGCTCTCTTTCTCTGTGTGTGTGTGTTTGTGTGTGTGTGTGTGTGTGTGCGCGTGTGTGTGTGTGTGTGTGTGTGTGTATAAAATTTATCGATTACACATAGATTGTGTATGTGCTTTGTTTATAAGCCTATTTGCTGCGGATTAGCGTCTGGGATAGTTCCCTGAACAGCGCTGAAGAACACCTGAATATCATAGACTAAGCAAGATGACTCGCCCTGGATCGAATTCAGGAGGCAAATTATCAATATCTACCAATATTTCATCATTATTGATACCACGCATCTGAATCGAACTGAGACGAATCACTCTTCTGGTCTATGACTTATATACAAATAGAGTGAAATCTGTTTGCTGATGTGTCACGGCTAAAGTACATGTGAAAGTAAATGACGAATTGAAAGCAGTTCTGGTAATGTAAACATTCTCGATCGCACATACATAGTGTATGTGTTTTGTTTATGCGCAATAGAGTCTGAGATAGGCACATCAGCAAATAGATTTCACTTCATTTGTATATAAATCATATACCAGGGAAGGATTCGTTTCGGTTCCATTCAGGCAAGTGGTATTAATAAGCCATAATAATTACAAAATATTTGTATCTATGATATTCAAGTATTCTTTTACACCCAGCGTTGTCCAGAGAGCTAATCCAGACACTACCGAGCAGCAAATTGGTTTATAAACCAAACACATACACTATGATGTACGTGCGATCCATGTTTACCGTGACACATCAGCAAACAAATTTTACTCTATTTGTATATAAGTCATTGACCAGGTGAAGGATTCGTTTCGGTTCAATTAAGGTGCGTGGTATCACTAAACCACAATAATGGCGAAATATCGGTATCTACCACTCATGAGTTCGATCCGAATTAAATTATCTCACCTGATCTGACATTCAGGTGAAAAAAATGCTTAGCAGCATTTCATTCATCGTTCGGTTCTGAGTTTCATAGTTGACTTTGCCTTTCATCGTTTCGGGGTCAATAAAATAAGTACCAGATGACTAATCCCATCCCCTAAAATTGCTGGCCCTGTGCCAAAATTTGAAACCATTATTATTTTGCTTTGGCTCAGGTTTGGTGTTATTCCTAGTAAGATTTATGTGGGTACGGGGTTACTACTTGTAACCTTAGGTATCCACAGATTTTCAGCTGTTTTTCAAGTGCTTAGAACCTTCCTGATAATCCTTGCTGTCCCTAAAAGACAAACTTTCTATAGGAGCTCTACAGGGCATTCTATTCCAATCTCTTCCAACAATTTTTTCTATATCTTTGTTTACTGTTCCCAATGCACCAATTATTATAGGCACGACCTTTACTGTTCTCATACCCCAAATTATTCCTATTTCAAATTTTAAGTGAATTTATTTGTTTTGATTTATGTCCTCTTTCTTTACGATCCTGGAATCAAACTGGCATGATGACTCGATTAGTAAGTATCTTCGCTTTTCCTTATCAATAATTATGCCCGGTTTATTATTTTCTAACTTCTTGTCCGTTTGAATAGGAAAGCCCCACAAAATCTTAATTTTGTGGGGCTTTCTCTGACTCTAGTATTCTTTCGACTCGATGATTGTACCATATGTTTCCAGCTTCAAATCTCCATTTCTGGCACAGTTTCCCATGCAAAACTTTTACAACCTAGTCGTACTTCTATTTCTTATATTCTTCTTGTGCTAACTTGGGACATTCCGTCACAGTGTGTGCCACTGTCTCGTTCCAAGATTTTCTGACACATTTCCTCCATATATATTTTTTCTCGAGTTTGTTTTTATCAGATGATCTTGGACTGCTACACTTATGCTCTATCCTTTGTTTTTAAGTGCCCCTTTTTTAACCAATCCCATGATTTTGTTCCACATACGTCTCTAAAATTGACCATGCAGAGGTTTCTCTTCAATCTGTCTGACATGCTCTCTTTGTATTTCATTCTTGTCCTTTTGTCTTATTACGCGCTTGGTCACCTGTCCTTTATTGATTGTCTTCAGTAGTTTTTCTGTTCTGCTTTGTAAATACTCTACTAGCCCTTTTCTTTCCATCTGTGCCGGTTGTCTTGGTACAGTTGTAAGTTGTCATTCCACCTTTGTTAGCCACTCTGCGCTTTTATTATGTCTCGCCGGCCTGTTCTACAGCCTTCCCTCAAATTCTTTACTTTCTTCTGGATCTGGAATCAGTTCCTGGTGTTGGTATCCTTTTATTTCCTCAAATAGACGTCTTGTATTTAATTGGAACAGTCTATTCTAAACCTTTGCATCTAGCATCATATCTTCTCGGTTTGGCCTTTAATGCTGCCACCTTTTTAGTCAGTTCTTCATGTACTGTTTGTTTTTCCCTTTTCTCTCACCTGTACTGTCCATTCAATTGTCTGATCACTGCTTTATTCTTGAGCTCTCCTCTCATTATCCTATTCAATGTTCCAGTTCTTTCCCTGTCTTTTCCAGCTTCATTCGTATTCTCTTGCTCCAGTTCGGTTCTTTCTTTTCATTTACTTTTATATTTCCAGTTTTTCGCTTGTGGCCTACTATGTTAGCTACGATATTAGCAGCATCTATGATTAGCTGTTTTTTTCACTGATGTTTTGTATCTTAATCAGGCATTAAAAATCATTTAGCTTACCTGTGGTTCTCCTCACCTTTTTTTCTGTCCATATATTTTACATTTGGTGGTACGTCATTGTTCCCGTCAGACATTTTACCTCGCAGCATAGCTAAAATCTCCTCTTCTTCATTCAGATCTTGTGCAGTACTTACTGTCGCTTGTCTATCAAGGGCATCTTCATTAGTTACTTTATCAGTATTCCCTGGTACTCTGCAGTTTTCATTTGTTTCATTTCTTCATCTCTTACCCCTTCATTACTGCTTTCTGCTATTGCTGTTTCACTCCCCTTCTGCACTTTTTATCTTTCGTTGAATTTCTTCAATCTCTACTCCTATAATCCAGTCATTAGTCAATGGGCGGATGCTTCAAAACTTTTTGTATCCCATATTCTCTTCATTCGATTCATGGAGCCTCTTTTGTTGGGCTCCCTTCTTAGCCAGCATCCTATTACTATTTTGTTTACATCTTTTTCCCATTACATTCTTTTGCACTTGTGACTGCGATTTTGGTCTTGTCTAAAAACTCCTCTTCATCATTCAAATCTTGTGCAACACTTACTGTCACTTGTCCATCTACATCGTCTTTATTAGTTACTTTATCAGTATTCTCTGGTACTCTGCCGGAGTTTGATCAGATACTCCCTGCCTGTCATGCCCAACACATTCACTGTTAACAGTTCCAGCCCCGTTAGCGCAGTTGTGGTAATCATTTAATTTTGACATCACTCATTTAAGGGTATCATTTGTAAGGTTGTGAAATCACCAGTATTTTTATCGTGACACCATCACCAGATGGGTTGTTAGCCAAGGCTCTGAGAGTCTACATCTACTCTCGTGTACATTGTTTTTAGTGCCAGTCTCGTTCACTCCATTGTTTTATATCTTTCTATTTGACATTTTCACTCCTGAGAATTTTGGTCTTGAGGTGATACAACTATCGGTGTTTTTATTGAGGCACCTTCTCTAGAGGGGTTGCCGACCAATACTAAAGGGATTCCTCCTATCATGAAACAAGTTTTATTCCACTAGAAGCCAGCCTGGTATTTCTTGGTTTCGGGGTGGGTACTACACTTTGCCCAACGGTAGTTGTGGTTAAGGGTAACCTTGTACTTCCCATGTCGTGACGCCACAACCGGATGCACTTTCATGCCTTACCTAGGACGTGTTACTATTGGGATTATTATGCTTTGTCTTTATTGTTAATGTCTGTGGTGGTGATAGCACTGTTGTAAGCTATTGCTCTCTTTGACTATTTCCTGTAGTCGCCGTGGCTTTGTTACTATCGTTGCTCTTCTGTCTCCGATCGTTTTCATTGCTTGTGTGTTTGTTTTCGTTCTTGTAATTGACTGTGTTGGTGGGATGGCCGCTGTTATTGTTTTGGAACACTCTCACTGGCCCTCCAAAATAGAGTGTTAATGTTAATCTTCCTCGGCGTGCTATACTTACATATATGGGGGAGATGTTTTGAGTGATTGTGGGGGTACTGGATGAGTTTCAGGTTTGGTCTGCTATGTCAAGAGCGAAGGGGATTAGATTGGCCGTCTAGCCATATATTTGCACTGGAGTGTTATTCGTGGCCATTCAGACTGCTTTCTTCGTTTTCAAATAACTGTCTGGTTGGTCAAGAGAAAGCTGCTGGTGTCGGATAGGGTGCAAGTGGTTGGGGCCTAGCGTACGGTTGTGGGAGGACGGAGAAAAGTCTCTGTAGAGAAATTGATTAAATTCGAGGACGGGAAAATTAAATTAAAATCCAAATTTAAGATACAAGACTGGAGTTTCGGAGACATTTCGTATATATATATA
>NC_068997.1:38106038-38108215 GCF_001194135.2 Octopus bimaculoides
TTCTAGTTTTAGTTTGGATTTCATTTGTTTTATAGCTTTTGTTGTTTCTTCTTCTTCGTATTTGTTAGGTAGTATGATTTCTTGTTTATATTTGTCAGCTTCCTTAAATACTGAAAACAGTTTTTTGTTTTGCTCATATTTTGTGGCTATTTGTATTAGTTTTCCTTGCTTCGGGAGTAGGCATTTTTGCAGTCCTATGGTAGTTATTTTATAATAGTTTTCCAGCTGTATAAAACCCCTGCCACCTTCTGTGCGTTGTATATATAGCCTTTCTATGTCAGATTTTGGGTGGTGCATCCCATATCCTGTCATTATTTTTCTTGTTTTCCTATCTATTTTAGATAGTTCGTTTAGTGTCCAGTTAAGGATATTGTAGCTGTAACTTATAACTGGGACAGCTAAAGTGTTAATGCCTATTATCTTGTTTTTAGCATTGAGCTCTGTTTTTAGTATTGATCTAACTCGTCTATAGTATTCTTTCTTAATTTTTCTTTCATATTATTATCATTATTATTATCATTATTATTATTATTATTATTAAGGTGATGACGTGGCAGAACCGTTAGCACGTCGGACAAAATGCTTACGCCGAGGTCGTCTTTACCTTTCATTTTTTAGAGGTCGATCAAATATGTGACATTTGAGCAATGGAATTAATGTAATCGGCTAGTCCACTCACCCGAAGTTTCAAGCGTTGTACCTATATAGTAGAAATGATTACCCTTTTATACCCTTTCATACCAAAATTATTGCTATCTTCAAATGCTTTACTCACCTAATGAAATAAACTATCAGTTAGGATTCTTTTATTTTTCACTTGTTTCAGTCATTAGACCCAAACACCGGTTGAAGTCTAATGACAGACAGACAGACAGACAGGGAGATAGATAGATAGATAGATAGATAGATAGATAGATAGATAGATAGATAGATAGATAGATAGATAGATACGATGGGGTTCTTACTAAATCCATTCACAAGACCAAAGAGAGTACTCCAAAACAATAACAACCATCCCACCAACACAGTCAACTAGTAAAACGAAAACAAACACAAAAGAAACGGAAACAATCGGAGACAGAAGAGCAACAATAGCAACAAGGTCACGGCGACTACAAGAATTAGTCAAAGAGAGAAATAGCTTACAACAGTGCTACCCCCACCACAGGCATTAACAACAAAAGCAAAGCATAATAATACCAGTAATAACACGTCCTAGATAAGGCATGAAACGGCACCCGGTTGTGGCGTCACGACGTGGGAAGAACAAGATTACCCTGAATCACAACTACCGTTGGGCAAAGTGCAGTATCTATAAGTATAGTACCCACCCCGAAACCTAGAAATATCAGGCTGGCTTCTGGCTCAAGACTACAGAAGAAGACACTTGCCCAAGTTACACCCCGATGGGACTGAACTCGGAACCCTATGGCTGGGAAGCGAGCTTCTTACGACGCAGCCAATTGCAAAGAAAATACATTTACTGTTATTTTATTTTTTTTAAGAGAAACCTCGATTTAAAACAAGAAGCCACCCCATAAATGTCAAAGTCTCTTTTAATTACACATGTAAGTAGTGAAGTATCTTACCGTCTGATCAAATCTGGAGTCTTGATAAGCATCACTAATGTTGATAGATTCGCCGGTTAGGAGAACTAGTTCAGGAATACTTCCTCCAATATTACATGCCTCTTCTTGTCTGTTAACGATAGCAAACGTGAAATATCTTTCAGTAAAAACAGTTCAATATTTTGAGAGTTTTAATTGTAATTAGTAGTAAGAAATAGATGGAGAACTTTCTGCATACATGTTTGACTCAAAGTCGATCTGAACCATTCTGTAAACACAATTACAGTCTGTATTATTCTCCAACTCACTCAAGTACTTGCATGGCAACGTTTCTCTTTATTAAACGCATTTAAAAACTCCAGCTTGAAGATAGGTAAATGCATGTTTAAAATATTGGCATAGGACACGTATCATGCAATCTAAGCACATCATTAAAGTGATATCCATTATATATACAAAAAAAATGTAACAAGATCGCAAGAGATGACAATAAAACATCCGGACAGATAGACGATACAAAGACGGACAGGAAAAGACAACAAACACACACGCACTCATATATGATATACGTATGTATATGTATATGTATATATATATATATATATATAT
>NC_068997.1:38108783-38109498 GCF_001194135.2 Octopus bimaculoides
TATATATATATGGATATATATATATATATATATATATATACGAGGGACTTCTTTGACTTTCCTTCCATCAAATATGCTCACAAGAATTTGATCGGCCTGAAGATATAGAAGTCATTTGCCAAAGTGCCACGCAGTGGGGCTGAACTAAGTACCATGTTGTTGGGAAGCAAGCTTCTTACCACATGCACACCCCTGTGTATCTATATATATGTATGTCATTGTTCGGTCTTATTTCAATTTTTTTTGCCAATAGAGAAAGACTCGGTTTCTAGTATGTATGTACTAAATCAACAGAAATCACAGGTCGTTGGATCGAACACTTCTCTGAACTCCTAAACCATGAGTCAGTTGTGAACAAAACAGTGATTGATACTATGCAACAAAGACCTATCATTGGCTCCTTAGACTCTTCGCCCTCAATAGATGAAGTAATGACATCAATAAGTAAATTGAATCTTGGTACGGCACCTGGAAAGGATGGAATTTGTGCTGAGGTCTTGCAATGTGGTGGTAATTACATCACACAGTCCCTTCAAGAACTTATTAGTGCAGTCTGGAGGGATGGTGCAATCCCTAAGGACTGGAAGGATACAATTATTCTTCCTCTATATAAAGGAAAAGGAGCCAGAACAATGTGTGGTAACTACAGAGGTATTGCTCTACTATCAGCTGCTGGCAAGGTTCTGGCAAATATTCTTCTTACTCGTCTGAACGG
>NC_068997.1:38115874-38116430 GCF_001194135.2 Octopus bimaculoides
AGAGAGAGAGAGAGAGAGAGCGAGAGAGACAGAGAGAGAGACAGAGCGAGAGAGAGAGTGAGATAGATAGATAGATACATACATACATACATACATACATACATACACATTTATATATATGGATGTATGTGTGTACACATACATATATACATATGGGGTTCGCTCATCATTTTTCGATCATTTGTTTGTATTTAAAAATTCTCGCTTCAAATCGGAGAATAAATATTATGATATATTTTTATATAGTTATTATTATACTATGAGTCTTCCATAGTAGGTTTCTCTCCATAACTTACAAAGCCTTTCGGGCTTGTTTATAAATATTATATGTAGTATTAGACAGTTTAAGTATATATTAACTAAATTTGACTGAAATCGATGGGTGAGTGTTTGGCCAATCGGATGCACAAGGAGCTATGGAATCGTTGATTTTTGGGTTCGATTCTGCCTGGGGGTTAGCTCATCATAGTTTGATCATTTGTTTGTATTTAAAAATTCTCGCTTCAAATCGAAGAATAAATATTATTATACAGTTATTATACTACGAGTCTTCCAT
>NC_068997.1:38116440-38118616 GCF_001194135.2 Octopus bimaculoides
TGTGAGTTAGTTCTTTTCTAATTTTGAATCTATAGCTTATATATATATATATATATATATATGTGTGTGTGTGTGTGTGTGTGTGTGTGTGTGTGTGTGTGTGTGTATCTGTGTGTATGGTGAATTTTTGGAGGCGTGCTTAGAGGAAGAAAAAGGAAAATCAGACAGAAACAAAGAAAGGAAGAGAAAAGAATGAATCTAAGAAAGAAAGAATGGAAGAAAGGCATAGAGAAGGGGATCCTTTTCCAAGATGGTTGAATTTGTATTTTATTCGTATTATCAATTGTCAAGTTTCCCAGCCGTAAGAAATGATCTTTTTCTGGGATGGATGAAGTGATGAAGTTGTTGACATTTCAAGATCTCACTCTTGCTTAAGTTATTATGTTTCTATCGTCATATTATTATCCAGCTATATGTATGTATGTCTGTATGTCATTATTCAGTTTATTTTGAAATTTCTTGTCAATAGAGAAAGAATCTAACCTAGATACAAGGCTCCTTCATTAGAATTTCAACATCAGCAACAGGGTATTTTTGTATGTATGTATGTATGTATGTATGTATGTATGTATGTATGTATGAGCAGATTTGTATGTTTTATGTATGTATTCTCATGCATATAGTTGCATATCTAGACATGCGCATATATATTCAAAAGATAAACTTCTGGAAAGTTTTATAGATTTATACAGTTCCAGTGATGGATTGGATCTATAGTCTTCGAATTAGATCTGTCCTTTCTGGTTTTCATATTTCCTGTTCCTGGATTGCAAATGCGTACCCTTCAAAGTGGGTGATAGTAAACCGGCTATTTTAATGCAGAGAGTTCTGAGGTCTAAATTTTCTTTATTCGACTGTAATATTCTTTAGTGACACGTGCCATTGTAAGATATATTTTCATCCGCCCCAAAATACCTGAAACATTCCTCGTAAGATACTAGGGAAACAGTCAAATCATTGACAGAGATATTAATTTATTTACATTATTTACAATTGACGGATATTTGTCCTCATCTTGTTTGCTGTTAACACAACGTTTCGGCTGATATACCCTCCAGCCTTCATCAGTCTTGGGGAAATTTCGAACCTGAGTTCTCATTCCTAAGGTATTTCTCGATGTTATTATTATTATTATTGGGTGAAAGAGCCGGGCATGCCATCAAAGTGGTACTGAGGTAAAATATACGAAGCCCATTATACATATCACGACTACCCGTCTGATAAGGGTACACCAGGCACATGCATCACAACCATATGTGCGTGACATGGTGATCTCATATCAAGATAAACAGTGCATGATCTCGCAGGTGTGACCCAGTTAGAATTTTCTTCGATCCGAGTAGCCATCCCGCTCAAAAGGTCCCTGAATAAGGTTTGTTTAAGGATGTTGAGCAAAACACCGATGTTTCCAAAGGTGAATTATTCAAACCCCCAAAGAATTCCTCTCAGCACATGGCTATGATGCTCCCCGACTACTTCTGCTCATGATCAGAGATGCACATACCGTCAGCCACCAAGGGACATGCTCAACTGGTTAAGGTCAAACAACTGACAAACAAATCTGTGGTATTGTGCAGAATATTTGCTGTAGCCCATCTTTTATTATTAGTATTATGATTAGTATTATTATTATTATTATTATTATTCAGGTCACTACCTGGAATCGAACTCGGAATCTTCGGGTTAGTAGCCTGCGCTCTTAACCACTACGCCATATGCCCATAATAATAATAATAATAATAATAATAATAATAATAATAATATCGAAAAATACCTTAGGAATGAGAATCCAGGTTCGAAATTTCCCCAAGACACCTGATGAAGGATGGAGCCGAAACGTTGTGTTAACAACAAACAAGATGACAAATATCCGTCAATTGTAAATAATGTAAATAATGTACATAATTCCTTATCTCTTAAATATAGAACAGAGATACTACTAGTCTGGCTTATAGTTTTCCCCCTTTTCATAACCGTGTAACATTTATCCTGACCAAACTCTAACATTACATCCTTTGAGAATGTTGTAACTAGGTCAAGGCTCTTTTTCATCTCATGCATATTCTCAGCATGAAGTTTCATGTATGCATGTATGAATGCATGTAATATGTATGTATGTATGTATGCATATATATATATATATATATATATATATATATATATATATATATATATA
>NC_068997.1:38118668-38124269 GCF_001194135.2 Octopus bimaculoides
AGAGAGAGAGAGAGAGAGAGAGAGAGAGAGAGAGAGAGAGAGAGAAAGAGAGAGAGAGAGAGAGAAAATGCACATATACATATATACATATATACACAGACACACACACGTATACAATCTTTCCATTACTGTTTGTAGTCACTAGACTGCACTCATGCTCACCTCTGACCGCAAGAGTTATTATTCGATCGTATCAAAATTTCCTTAAGGGTACCACTTATTGTACTTATCGAATTTCTTATGTTCAGGTTGTGAATCACTGAGCTTCTTTACAATTCACAAACACACATACATAAAACCTCACATACTTGAGACAGGCGCATACACTAACGCACACGTTTAATGTTTTGTTTGTATTGTATATATGCTTCTTGAATGACTAACATTCAAGTAATTCTAACATATTGTAAAATGAGTAATTTATATTCCGATTCCTGTTTTAAAATTTTTTATTCCTAGATTTTGTAAAGATTATCATACAAATTATATTGTTGTATGAATGAAGAATGAATATAATTTTAACACGTGCCACTTATAAATTCTGAGCCAAAACTTCATGCTTATTACTCGCTTATTTTCTATTACCAAGAAAATATAAACATTCATAAAAGATGCATTTATAATCAGCAAAGTATAATTTATGTACATAGTTGGAATAAGCAAGATTCATTTGTTGTCAATGTTTAATTTTCACAGCTTGGAAACAACAGTAAAATAATTCTCCGGTTATGTGGAAGGAAAGTCAGTTATATAACGTGGATGTATTATTAGAACGTCGAATACTACAGTATTCATCTTGAGAGATACTCTCATATAGGCGTACGGTACTAAAAGCACAAGCGTATATCGATAGCAGACGAGAACCGTCTGGCGTGGGCACCGGTAACTGCCAGATCATGTGATTTCAGTGTACTCACTGCATACCAACCAAATCTCATTGCAAAAAAGAAATTTATAGAATAACACTCATTGATGCTTCAAATAGCAAGTAGGCTTATTATAAATAAATATTAACACCGAATACTGCGATAAATATTGCCATTCGATATTAATAGTTTCCGTAACTAAAATTTCTCTATTGATATAACGGAACTGTTTTATTTCACAGCAAAGCATTACATATTTTAAACATACAGGTATTCATATTTATGCCGGTTTCAGCCTCATTTCCGTATACAAGTAATATACCTGTGTGCATGTGTGCGCGTGTGTGTCTGTTTCAAGCTCCCGCAGTTTCTGTCTACCTACATTCTCTAGCATGTTGTTCACAGCTAAATGTGATAATAACTTCAAATATTGGTACAAGTTTGTAGCTCTTTTGAGGCGGGTGGGGAAGAAATAGTCAGCTGAAACACATAATACACATATGTCCTATATTATCGACCCGGAGGAAAGGCAGACAGAAATTCAACACAGACCTAGTATGCTAAATAGCAGATTACAGAGTCTGAAAGCTGTTAACATTTGAGTTCCAGTCTCGATTGCTTCTACCGTTTGATTGTTTTAATAAAAGATAGTTTCAAATGCAAGGTGTACCTTTTTAAATAAATGTACAATTTCAACCTGAAAGAAAAGCAGTGTTTACGCAACAGGTTTTATCTCTCTCTGAGCAGAAAAAGTAGGATAAATTCTTCTCAGACCTTCGTCAAAGGAAAACTGACAACCTTCTTTCGACAGAGTGATCAATAAGTTATAGCTACCTATAATGTTTAGAAACTGGCACCCAACGAAACTAGCATTTTAAAGTTTCAGAATATATTGAATGCGCTGACATATTAGATAACTTAATTCATTATAATATACTACACAGTATATCTAAACAACTACGAATGGTAGAAAGTAAAGGTTACACCATTGGTTTTTACCTTTCCATGAATAGAAAAAGGCTGGATCGATATAATTGTTTTCTAGTCTCTTTGCACCAGTGTATGAACCCTCATAGCAACTCGATGTATAAAATACTATATTTTTATAGTTAAATAGCATTAGAAATTCTATTTAAAATATTGTAAAAATATTTTGTGTATTGTAGAAGTATAACTAATTTATTGCAGACAAATTTTAGCAACAAAATATTATATGGGATCTCAAGGATCATATGGACCCCAAGGTTCATATGGAGCCCGGTTTACGCAACAATTAAAGTCTTAGAAAATTACCAAATTTAAATCTCAAGACCCATCTATTTCAAATAATTGAATTTGATAAGTTAGCAGAGAAAGTTTAAATAAATGACTGAAAATGTCGCTTTATAGATACATTTTTTCAAAATTCAAATTTCGCTTCTCACACATCCACTTACAGTGTTTGACTTATATTCAATGTGAAAAGTACAATGAAGCAGAGAAGTGAGGGGTAAGAGGTTTTTTTTTTCTTCTTTTAATGTGAGTTACATATGTTTCAGAATATAGAATAAGAGAAAATGACAAAATTAAGAAAAAGAAAATAACATTTTGTGGTTGTTGCTGTACCAAAGGCATAATGACTGTGTGTGTGTGTGAGGGAGAGGGAGAGAGAGGAGAGGGAGAGGGAGAGAGAGGAGAGGGAGAGGGAGAGAGAGGAGAGGGAGAGGGAGAGAGAGGTGGTTAGAGACAACAATGGGGAAATTCAAGCAGCTGTTTCCGAAAGTCTGTTTTCCCAGTTTCCAGTAAGAGTAGGTAGGATACAATGAGTAATATTGTTTATAAAGTTCCCTATAAATATAATAGAATATTTTCCCGTAAGACAGTTAGAATCTCGTATTCTACCATCCCCGATATAGGTACCACCATAGCCAGGTTAAATAGAAAGAACATAAAATCATCAAGAGGAGTTAATAATAATAATATTGGTATTGTCAACACTAGTTTAAACCCTTACAATGAGAATAAAATTAATGGAGATGTAGGAATTAGAAACAATAGTACTAAAACATTTAATATGTACAGTATAGACTGTGACTCCGAAGTATATACTAGCACAGGGATTACGGACACAATGCCGGTTGATGCTGAGGTGAATTTGAATGATAGTGTAAAACAATAACAGTAATAATAATAATAATAATAACACTGATTGTAGTAGTAGTAGTAGTAGTAGTAGTAGTAGTAGTAGTAGTAGTAGTAGTAGCAGCAGCAATAACAATAATAATAATGATAATAATAATAATAACAATGATAGGAATATCAACAATATTAATAGTAGTAATGCTCCCGGTTGCAATTGTAGAATTAATTCCCTCTCTCCGTTATTAGGTCGATATTTAATCCAAAACGTAATTTATAAAAGTACAATCGTTACTGAGGCTCGTAACTTTATATATATATATATATAGGATGTTCGATAAATAAGAAAAAACGTATCGATAACGATTCTTCATCTTTTAGACTCAAACATAAAGCCAACGGTACGTCCTTATCTAGCAAGATTTGGGAACTGAAAGAAAGCGAGATCGGATTTAGCCTTAAATGGGAGATAATATGGAGAGCGTAGCCTTATAGAGATAGTGTGAACTGTGCTCTAGGGAAATGTATGAGATTTTTTAATATAGGGACAAGAGCAAACTGATTAATAATAGATTAGACCTAATCGCAGTTTCGATTCCTAGACCGGGCGTTGTGAGTGTTTATTGAGCGAAAATACCTAAAGCTCCACGAGGCTCCGGCGGGGGATGGTGGCGAACCCTGCTGTACTCTTCCACCACAACTTTCTCTCACTCTTACTTCCTGTTTCTGTTGTGCCTGTAATTCAAAGGGCCAGCCTTGTCACACTCTGTGTCACGCTGAATATCCCCCCGAGAACTACGTTAAGTGTACACGTGTCTGTGGAGTGCTCAGCCACTTGCACGTTAATTTCACGAGCAGGCTGTTCCGTTGATCAACTGGAACCCTCGACGTCGTAAGCGACGGAGTGCCAACAACAACATGATTACAGTAAATGTAACTCGTGCATTGACACTCGTAAATAAATAAATCTCTGACTGTCATAATACTTTTTAAATTGAGTCTTGCGGGCTTAAACAAACTCACTGCATTTTAAAAATGACTTGCAACAAAGTTCTAATCTAACATAAGATATCATAACATAGTTCCTTATACTTAAATATAAAAGCCGCTATTAAGGCGGTGAACTGGCGGAATCGTGAGTACTCCAGGCAAAATGCTTAGCAACATTTCGTCTGAGTTCAAATTCCGTCGAGGTCAACTTTGCTTTTCATCTTACCGGATCGACAAAATAAGTACCAGTTGAGCATTAGGGTCGGTGTAATTGACTTATCTCCGAACTTTCTGACCTTGTGCCAAAATTTGGAACCAGTATAAAATTGACTATTATAAATATGGCAGCTATTCGACCTGGTTTTTTTTTTAAGTAGGATTTCATTGCAATGCGCTGTTAAAATGTTCTATTTTCATTAATTCAATAGACAGTATGACTTACAAAAATTTTTTTCTTTAAATTGACATGAAATATGCTTTGGAGATAGCAAGTGAGAACATTGACTTACTGCGTTACGGAATGACCGTTCGCCAAAGGATTGGCCAGATCGAAAACTTTTTTGAAGGACGTCTGTGAAAAGAAACAATATTGTTACTAGAGAAGAAATTATTCTGACAAAAGGAAATTCGGGAGCAGTTTCTAAAATATATGCAAGTTTGCAACAATTAATTGAAAAAAACAATTTAGTGGAATTGCTAAATGTATTACGTTTGAATACCATCTAGTTCAGTATACATCATAGATTTTTTTCAACTTCCACAATTCATGATTGTTAACATGTGTAATTTGGTTGCCTATAACTTCATTATTTTTTCTTTTCAGGCACAAGTGTGGCTATGGTGGTAAGAAGTTTGCTTCCCAGGTATATGATTCCGGGTCCAGTTCTACTGCGTAGCACCTTGGGCAAGTGTCTTCTATTATAGCCTCAGACTGAGTGGGTTTGGTAGATGGAAACTAAAGAAGCACGCCGTACACACGCACACACACACACACACACACACACACACACACAAATACATACATACATACATACATACATACAGATATACATATATTAGTGTGTGCCTTTGTGTATGTGTTTGTCTTCTCTATCGCTTGGCACCTGGCGTAGGTGTTTGCGTCCCTGTAATTTAACGGCTCGGCAAAAGAAGCCTATAGAATTAGTATCAGGTTTTACAAAAATGAATGAATTAAGTAGCAAGTAATGGGGTCGATTCATTCGGTAAGAAGCAAAAGTTACGTTAAAATATGTCTATTCAAAAATCGGTGAGTATTGCACAGATGTGAATCTTAAGCAGTACAGTCTCTTTGTTCCTTTATAATTCTTGTTCCAATAAGAGGAATGAAATTCCGTAAACCTTCTCAAACTGATTTGAAATATAAATCAAATGGGAAAGAGACTAGCACTTGGTATAATATAATGCTTAAATCAAACTATCGTTATTATTTTTGAAAAATAAATTAGTACGAACAAGATTTCTTAAAACATCTAAACGAGAGGTGATTAATACTGAAATCTGCATCGATATCGGGACGATAGAGAAAATTTATGGAGAGAAAGGTATTCAATATGAGAGTAATCAATGAAACACCAGACTCTAGCAATACCTAATAATATCTATATAT
>NC_068997.1:38124279-38135957 GCF_001194135.2 Octopus bimaculoides
TATATGTATAATTATTATTATCATCATCATCATCATTGGGTGAGAGAGCAATGCATGCCATCAAAGTGACACTGGGGTACAACTATAGGGAGCCTAGTATAGCCATCATGACTACCCGTCTGAAAAAGGTACATATGTGCATGACACGGTGATCTTATATCAAGATAAACAGCACATGACCTTACAGGTTGGGCCCAGTTGGAATTTTCTTGAAAACGAGTAGCCCATCCCACTCAAAAGGTCCCTGAATAAAGTTTATATAAGGCTGATGTTTCCAGAGGTGAATTATTCAAACTCCAAAGAATTCCTCCCAACACATTGCTATGATGTTCCCCCATTACTCCTGCCCATAACAAGAGATGCAGATATTATCAGCCACTAAGGGAGCTGTTCAACTGGTTAAGGTCAAGCAACTGACAAGCAAATCTGTGGTATTGCGCAGAATATTTGCTGTAGTTCAGCTTTTATAACAACACAAAGCAATGTACATGATAACACTTCCAGTCAGTTAAGATCAGAAGCCATGAGAGCCACTGCCTGGTAATTGTGAACCAAGTTTGAATAAGAATTCTGAGTCTTCCAGTAGGTTGGGGTATGTTCCACAGTTTGGGCGTCCACATTTTTAACCATTGGTTTCGTGGTTGTTGTGTGAAGCTTCACATTTGTCGGGAGTCTTTTTTCAAAACACTACCATATATATCGAGTCACAACCCTAGAAACAATGAGGCATGCAACACTATTGTATGAAATCTACCTATGTTCACTAGGGATGTAAAAATGAACAACATTCATCAAATGCAAAAAGCAACAAAAATAGTTGAAAATTTATTTATCGAAAAATTCAGAACACGCCTAAATACGAACGCATAATCAACTTTGATCTCAGTCTATATTTTAATTCATAATTACATACCCATCACTGTGAATATTTCATCTCATTACTCTAGCTTTTGAGTTTTCGTATATTCATTTATCTCTCCCTCCCAAAATGAGTTATTACCTCCCCTGTTCAAAATAATAATGATCACCAATTATATCCCCTTACATTTTTTACTTGTTGATTCATTCACAAACTCACAAACTTCCACTTACAGCATGGACTAAAATCTAAAGAAAATACGAAATTACAATAATTTCAATGTCATGATTAGCGAGAACAAAACCGGTCGACAGCATAACACTTTTATAAAATATATTAAAAAATACATCAAAACTATGTAAACTGTGTACATTTTCCTTCTTTTATTTTATATATACATAAAACTTACTTGGGATGTATGGATGTATATGTGTGTGAGGAAAAATATGGCTGCTCGTGTGAAATGAAAAATAAAAATAATTGTAGTCATGTACAACAATTATCGGAAAGGACCTAAAATAGACATGGATAAACCCATATCAATGGCCACCTTTTTATTTAGATACCATCTTGGTAAAAGCTGGTATCATTTGTCTGGAAAGTACCAAGCTACATACAAAACAAGATGACATGTTTTACGACTGGAAACACACGAGTCTTTACGGTTAATAACAAACTGCTGCGAATAACCAGAAAAAAAAACAGATGCAGAGTATAAATAAGTACTGTAGTATTTTCCGTATGTCTCTATCTTAAGTCGAAAGATACCTTTGCATATTCACTGCTACATGTTTATTTTTGGTTTTTGTTATTTTTATAGCAGACTCTTGTCTCATTCATATTTTCAGTCGTCAAGTTTTTTCAACGCCCCCTTTGTTTTAGATCGTAAAACTTGTCTTCATTTTGTCTTCTTTTGATCTTGGTGCTTTCCAGTCGAACGATTTCACCTTTTGCAAGCTCCGAAACCTTGATGACTGTGGATATAAAGTTAGTTGACAAAATTGATTTATTCATTAGGCGCAGGAGTAGCTGTGTGGTAAGTAGTTTGCTTACCAACCACATGGTTTCGGGTTCATTCCCACTGCGTGGCACCTTGGGCAAGTGTCTTCTACTATAGCCTCGGGCCGACCAAAGCCTTGTAAGTGGATTTGGTAGACGGAAACTGAAAGAAGCCCCTCGTATATATATGCATACATATATGTATATGCATACATATATGTATGTGTGTGTCTGTGTTTGTCCCCCCAACATCGCTTGACAACCGATGCTGGTGTGTTTACGGCCCCGTAACTTAGCGGTTCGGCAAAAAGTGACCGATAGAATAAGTACTAGGTTTACAAAAAATAAGTCCTGGAGGTCGATTTTCTTGACTAACGGTGGTGCTCCAGTATGGCCGCAGTCAAATGACTGAAACAAGTAAAAGAGTAAAGAGCTATCTTTTGTTCTTTCTGTTAATTATTGGGCACGTCCTCCGCCGTTTCCATTTTCCTTTCCAGCGTCCACCGTCATTTTTTCATAGTAACTTTTGCTTTTCTCTCACTGTCATTCATGCTTACTCTCACTCTAGTTTGCCTTATCTCCCTCACTATTTTTCTCCCGCTCTATTTCCCTCATCCCCTTCCCTGTTTTTCTCTCATTCTATCTTGCTTTTCCCTCCCTTACTATCTTTCTTTCGGCCGATCTTGCTCAGTCTCTCTCTCCCCCTCTTTCTTTTACTTGCTCTATCCTTCCCCTTTTGTCTCCTTGCCTTTCTCTCTATCTCTTTCTCCCTCCATTATCCCCATTTCCTTTCTGCCGGCCTCCTGATATTCCCCAATGCCTTCTGAGCATCACACTGACCACACGTCTTCAATATTTCTCTTTATTTGTATTGCTTATCCAGACGACGGTATTTGTATTTTCCATTACACCAGTATCTCCCGTTTGCCTCTGTTTTAAGATGAATGATATATTTGCGTATATTCTGAATTAGTTTGTTTTCGTTTTAAACACTTGTTTTTCATCTCTATCTTGTTTGTTTTCATCCGTAAGACATCTTTAAACCTTCGAGTGTTTTCAGTCGTAAGACTTCTCTTGAATTTATTCTGTATGAATCCTGGGGCATTCAAGAAGGACAAGCTATTCTTTTGTCCTAATTCTCGTACCTGTCTTTCACCATTACTTTGATTTTTTACACACACGCACACACACATACACACACACAGAGACACACAGACACACACACACACGTATTAATGCATAAAGTAAACAATAGAATCCGAACATAAATTGCAATGGCTTCTACAAACAGTTGAAAATTGGAAAAGATATTGTGACGGACATGTTGAATACCCACTATTTGATTATTTAATTAGTTTGTTTTGTTTCAAAAGTTTCTTCAGAATCTTGTTTTCAACAGATTTTACCAAAAAATACCTTTCTAAAATGTTGGCTAACACCACCCCCGCCAATATACACATACTGTTTTTTACGTTAAATTTGTTTATGAATCTCCTGTGGAAAATTATGGAGATTACAATTCATAAAAGAATTCTTACAAGATTTTATTTATTTACCCCTCCCGTCTTTCAAAATCCCACCTTACCTTCATATCAATATTGTGGACATTTTTAAACCCAGCCACCCGTTTTCGCATGTGGAGATGCGTGTTGAACAACAGGAGAAATGAGGGAAGCTGCATTGTCGTCGCTTAACATGCTTGAGATAAGAGTAAAATTTCTAGAGAATAATTTTTTCCAAAATTTCACTTTTCGAAATCAACTTCCTTCCCGGCTTTTGGAATAACAACATTCACCCTTCTGAAATAAGTAATAGTTTTCTCTTCACGGCTAAAATCGTATGGTACGACTCGGTTTTTTCCCTGGACCTCAGTTATAATTCCATTCACATCCAGGATAGCATTGTTTTTCATACACAAAAAGGGGTTCCTGAGGTATTGTGAGAACTGAAAAGGAAGCGACCATATCACCAGGTTTCAAAAATTAAGGTTATTTACAATATCTAAAACTTATTTTAACCACGTTAGCGAAGTAATTCGTGGTACCTTCAAAGTATTTCTCTGGAATGCTAACATGATCAAACCGTTGTTGCCCCAAACTGGTCGATTGATATTTACTGTAATATTTTCTGAGTAACTTCATTCAATTCTTCTACCGCTATTTTATTAGCATTTTCTACGTCTTGAGTTCTCCATTAGCATTCTTGTATAATTTATTTTTGGTCAATTTGCAACATTTAATTTAATTTTATTGTTTAATTTTTTTCAAGAAAAATTAATTTTGTTATATTTTGTACTTTTTGAGTAAGATAAAACCGATTACTTTTTAACTGTAAAAGTGTTACTTGTAAAAAGAATGAACCAGCAGGGAAAATGCAGTCACAAAAACGATAATATTCTTAATTTAATGTGGAGAAGTACAGGACATGAGTTGGAAACTTTATAATATTTCAGCTGAAAATGGAATTGAAATTTTTTTTAAATGTTGGTTTTAGTTTCATTAACAGTGAACTCCCTCATTAGATGTTTACAGCCACTTTGAAAAAAAAATTCTATATGGATCTTCCTATATTTACTCCCTATAAAATGAATTGTGACAGCTGTTGTGGTATTGAACCGTTGAACATTTTTAAATGTTCAACTACCTTCTCATGGTTATTTCAACTTTATTTGAGCTGACTTTAGACATAGAGAACATGAACTGATGTACAAAAAAGAATGAGTAGGATGTACTTAAATCATTTAGTAATAGTAAATGTAGGCAGTAATATTCTGTGAGCTCATAAATAATGAAAGATAAACGGTATAGTGATTTCAGTGAGGTGTCTCTTCTCCAATAAAAAATGAAAATTTATTTCCAAAAGCTTATCTAGTCTATCTTTTAAACTCTAAGAAATCCAACACACTTCGTCTCTTGACACACGGGACCACCACCATCCCGGCACTCGTGTCTTTTATAAAGCTTCATCACCACACCTCCTTTTCCAGAGTGTACAAAATCTTCTTCAGACTCGCACACGAGAGAGTGTTTTGGAGTAAAGAATATGTTCAAATTTGACCACACCACGAACATGTTGTTCAACGACACCCTAGTTTTCCCTTTAATTTTCTCCATACTTTTTTCTCCATCCGAATTAGGTTTCCTTTGTTTCAGTCAATTTATTTGAAATTTTCTCATATGAAGCTTCTCAATTCATTTTAAAAGACGCAGGAAATAAATATTCTGTGCTCATATAGAAATAAAAACCTGACAAAAGCTGAAAAAGATTCCTTCGGAACACTGGCAGCGAAATAAAACAGAGATAAAATAAATATGTGATTAATTTCCGTTTTAAGTGATTTGCAGTAATATATTAAAATAATTACGCTACACATTTAATATCGATTTTTCTTCAGTTAATCTGTTTAATATTCTTAACACTTACTCATTCTCATTCGGCTTAACTTGGGGAACTTATCAAAAGCAAATATATAGTACCTCTTAAATCCAACAAGTGAACTGTCCCAACAAAATATCTACTTTTGACCGAAATATACTTGCATCGGAAACCACTTACATAGTCAGAAATGGTTATTTCAGTGTATAATGGTACTCGAGTCTCAAGTCTCTCTGCATCAGAGTATTCTTTAAACTGATAATTGTGTGTAGTATAACTCATCTTAAACAAATGTTTTAAACATACACTAGTCACAATGTTTGGGGAACTTACAAGAAAATCAATTATTTAGAATTTATCGGAACATAAAATTTAACAAGTAATTTTTGTCCTTTTCTTTTTTGCTAGACATTCCTGGCTAGTGTACCTTACGGTTTGGAATCACAGAGTTTCGAAAATTGATATTTTTCATTCGTGACTTAGAGCCTTGTATAACTGCAATCTGAAGACAGAGAATAGAGAATTTGTCCTATTATAGAATACCTTTAACATTGTCATATGATCTAAAAATGCAATCTCAATTCATTTCAATTCTGTACCTGTGTTATTCTGTATCAAACTTTCAATTTTTTTTTTAATCTCTACTATTTATTGCTCTCTTCAGATTCATTACAATACAATACACATAAATGTAAATGTTTTCCAGCATCATCGATGCCTCACAATGACACTCATTACATCAAAATATATTTCCTGGTTAAAGCAACATTTCGGTAGTTTTGACTTTATGAAAGTAACCAAACGTTATCAATAAGAGGATACTACATTCACAGACAGATAAAATATATATTCTTATTTACGAAAGCAAGTAGTAATCTATTCTTGGAGTAAGGTTATATTTAAGTAAAAACATTTACAAATATAAATCTCAGACAGAAATAGCTAATTAAACTATTTCTATAAAGTAAATAACTGGAAAATGATGTTACTCGATCTTTATATTTTGATATTTATCGATTATTTTCTTTTCCTCCTGTGATTTACAATCAAAAAGATATGAAGTGAACAGAATGTAATAGAACCTATTCGGAAATATTGACAGTTACTATATACCACACAGGTTAATACTTTCTGTCAGTCGTAAGCTGAACGTGTTCCCTCCTCGAATAACATCAATTCATATTTATCTTTTCTAAAATAGTTGCTCCAGCCGACATGAGGAATATTCTATCGTTTCCGATACCAGGTTCCATTCAATACAGAGAAATATTTTGTTTGCTTTGAAATCTCATACCTATATTGTTTTCATTTCTTCATTACAATTTTATTACGTTTCCTTTCTCGAATCTAAATATCAAATTTCAGCCATTGACAAAGACAGCAAGTTAGAAGTCACTGACTGACAAAAAGAAAAAAAAAGAAATACACGATGTATAAGCTACATCTCATTCAAGCAATCGTTTTTTGTCATTTCTGTGCGTAATTTTGATATTTCTTTGATAAGTAGCGACACCAATATCGTTCTCAGTATTTATTATTATTTTTTTTATACTTAGAAAGATACCGATACCAGATTGTCAAGTCACCTAACGTCAAATTATTGTAATATATAAAATACGATGGTTACATAATTCAGAGGAAAATATTATAACACAGCAGGAAGATAATATTTTTAAACTGATTAAAAAAGTTTTACTCTAATGAAAAATCCCTCCACCACCCACAAAAAATTTATAAGCACATACGAAGTCTGATCAATAAGTATCCGGATTTTTGCCGTAGTAATGAAGCTGAAGCACGCACAGTAAAGCCAGTTGGCAAAACTTGACTTTGAACTCTGTTGTCCATGCGCACTGAGTTTTAACGTTCTAGCTCACTGCCGATGTTTAAGCAGTGCTTGGAAGGAACGTGTGTAGTGATCGTCGCATTGGCCATGACAGAGAAAGTTGTTTTGGCGATACCCGCTCAGAGGCCTACGTAAAATTTCAGAAAGTGTATGGAGAGGAGTGTATGAGCCGCACACAAATGTATGAGGGGTTCAGACATTTCCAGGATGGCAGAAAAAATATCGATATCGACGAACGTTCAGGAAGACCCGCAACCAGCAGAACTGAGAAAAACATCGCAGATGTGAGTGCAGCTGTGAAGGGAAATCGTCGAATCACCATCCGTGAGCTATCAGAGGATTTGCAGATTAGTTACGATTAAGTTCACTCCATTATCACTGAAGATTTGGATATAAGACATGTGTCTGCCAAGTTTGTGCCAAAACTGCTTTCAGCTGTCACTCGGGTTTCTATTGCACAAGAACTCTTTGATTGTGTCAAGAACAATGAAAACTTTTTCAAAATTTTGTTAACGCCTCTGAGCAGGTATCGCCAAACTTTTGGCAAAATTTGATGCAGATTCTTTGCTCAACTTCTTCTATCATGGTCAATGAGATGATCACACGCTACACACCTTACTTCCAAGCATTGTTGTAAACAGCGGAAATGAACTAGAATGTTAAAACTTAGCGCGCATGGACCCCAGAGTTCAAGGTCAATTTTTGCTAAGCGGCTTCACTCTGCATGCTTTAGCTTCATTACTATGGCAACAGTCTGGATACTTATTGATCAGAGCCCGTATATGAAAATATTTAACATAACTGTGTGACACCTTGGGCAAGTGTCTTCTACTATAGTTTCAGGGCGACTAAACCTTGTGAGTGGATTTATTAGACGGAAACTGAAAAAATCCCATCCTGTCGTATAAATATATGTGCAATTGTGTGTGTGTATGTGTGCCTGTATCTTTGTGTTTATGTTTGTCTCCCATCACCGCTTGACAATCGATGCTGGTGTGTTTACGTCCCTATAACTTAGGAGTTCTGCAAAAGAGATCAATAGAATAAGTACTTAAAAAATAAGTCCTGGGTAGATTTATTCGACTAAAAAATTCTCCAAGGCGGTGCTCCTGTTTGGCCGCAGTCATATGACTGAAACGAGTAAAAGATATTTTTTAAAAAACTAGCAAAAGTACCCAACATGTCCAGGTGCTGGTTAAATAGAAACAATTCTTTTTTCTTCAACTAATGAACTTAAACCAATTTTTGATGTACTTATATGTGTTTCTTCCAACACAGTGCAAAATTAACTATCCGATTAATTTAGAATAATGTTTTACAAATATACGTTTCAAATTTTGGTACAAGGCCAACAATTTCTGGGGAAGGGGTAAGTCGATTACTTCAACCCCAGTATGCAAGCGGTATTTGTTTTATCTACCGCGAAAGGATGAAAGGAAAAGTCGATATCGGCGGAATTTGAACCCAGAAAGTAGACAGATGAAATACTGTAAAGCATTTTGCCCGGCATGCAAACGATTCTGACAGGTCGCTGCCTAATGTTTAACAAATATAAACAAATTAAAATAGAAAGCAATTAAAGGATAAACTATTTCCCACTTTCCACGGAATTTAAAACCGCATACTAACTGTTAGAAATACTTTGTTTTTCAATGGGGAGATTTAATAACTACAATATTCCAATATATAAGGAGCATTCCAGAAGTTTTGAGACTTTTCCTAAAGAGACATTTATTAATTTCCAAGAAGTACAGAACTCTAATCTCTTTCAAAGTAGTATTCTCTAACTTAAATGCACTTGATGTAGTGCTCCAGCCATTTCGTGAAAGCCCCATGGAAGTCTTCTAAAGTTAAGATGACCAAAACCTTTGTCACAACCTCCTTCATCTTCTCCTTCAGCCCGGGAAATAACCAAGATTCACAGGGAATAAGGTCTGGACTGTAGAAAGGGTAAAGAGCAGTTCTGATGCCCTTCTCTGTCAAGTAGTTGGTTGCCAGGATGAGACGAATGTGAGAAAATGTGTAAAACAGCAAAACACGAGTAGAGTTAAAGAAAGAGATAAAAGTAAAAAGAGACGATGAGAGAAGTGATCCAGTATGGCCGCAGCTCCCAATCTGAAACTAGTTAAACAATTATATTATGAAAGAGAGTGAAAAACAGATTTTGATGTCAAAAATTGACAACGTTTCTGTTCTTCATACTACATCTACTCTACTACAACTGCATGTAAATATCTTGATTCCAAAGTTTGGACCACGAACTCGAGGTTTTTATGCAAATTGAGAAATAGTCATGTGGTTTCAAGACAAACAAACATTGATGCTTGTAGATATAGATATATAAAGGTAGAGTGACAACAGAAACAGCAAAATCTCAGACAAGATTATGGTCAACCTGTTTCAACAGACGATAAATTATATACCTGGCAAGTATTGGTATCGGTTCAATCGCCTTTACTCCTTCCATTCTATTATCACAATTTAAAATCTTTATGGAAGGAAAACAATTTTCGTTGCAATGTTTTGCCAGAAATTTAGACATTGTTTAAACATAATCAGTTTCAGATGCATTTATATGAGCCACTCCATTGTTAAAAGGTCTCTTAATGATACAGAATGACAATGATTTTGTAACCCATTTCTCAAATAGATCATTTAGTAAAACAATCATCCAGGAATGATTATGATGTACCAGACACATTGATCAAAAGAAATTTCATTTGGACTTATAGCTGTTATCTCGGCGTTAATGGTGGAATGCTGTGATCCACTTAGAACCATAGTTCCAATATTTATTCTCGTACATTAACTATGAATTAATCATGAGAATTGCAGCCGAATGAATATTTAGGAGGTGAACTGTGGATTTGTTGCGGGAATGACGTTAAACTGCAACCTAGGGTTTTCTTGAGTAAGGATAGCACCTTTTAGCTTCTCGTGCCAGGGTTACTGTAAGGCTGTTGGCAATAAGGCAGTGGATAGCTTAAGATGATGAAGAAATGGTTCTCGTGACCTTTATGATAAATGCCTGGCGTAATACAGTGTACCTGTAATTCATACGGCAGAAATTAACCGTCGGTTAGTTGGCACTGCGATTGAGAAAGGAACATTGAGGGCTCCACCTCTCTTATCTTCTCTCCTGGCCACTCTCTATGATACGTCTGACTATACTGAAACTTCAGACCACATCGATCGTCGCGTGGGTCACTAAGGAGCGCATTGGACAGTGAAGAGTCAGGTTGGTAATGATAAGCGTGCTACTGGAAAATAACTTAGATCAAAGTTCAGAATTGGAACATTGAACACATGAAAACTGAAAGAAATGGGTAAGTTGAATATTATATGTAATGAAATAGACAATAACAAGATAAAAATTCTTGGTATATGCAAAGTAAATTGAACAAGTAGTGAAATTTTTAAAACTCATGACTAAAAAATAATAATTTTCTCAGTAAAGTTGAAAGAAACTGACTACAAGCACGGTCTAAAGACAATTCTATCTAAAATCTAAAAAAAAGCACTTTTAGACTACAGACCCATCTCAGACAGTCTTTAAAATTGGGCTCAAAGCAAAACCATAAGATATTAGTTTGGTACAGCGTTACGCGCTAACAATTATAGCAAATGATGAAGAAATGGAAAAGTTTACAATTGTCTCAAAAAAAAAACCTTGACAGCATATCAAGTCGAGGTTTTAAGATGGTTATGGGAGACTTTAATGCTAAAGTAGGATAACAATCCAGACTGCTTCGCTAATCCAGTAACAACAATACAAAGTATGTAGCCCTTAAAACGGTCTTTCTTCAGTTATTGAGAATACCGAACTGTCTTACACAGGATCTTGTTTTTAGGAATTCCCAATAAGATATGAATACTTAAATTGTGAAATCAGTTATGTAATAACATGAAATTAACTACCCGATAGTAAGAATTCAAATAAAGTAGCCCCGAAAAGAGCTTTAATACGTTCCCAGTGTATATAGAACATAGGAGGAAATTCTAATAAGGTATATATACTAAAATCGTGATAACAGGCTAATCAGATATGAAATAATAGCAATTTAAAGTAAATAACTCTGAAAAAAGTTTTTCTGCGTTCGCAGAGAATATTACCCTCAGCGGCGCTAGTGTCGGTATATTGGTGAATAAGTGGATCTATTGATTAGGAAAATACTATTTACTTGTTTAAGCGTTGTACTGGATACATTGCGAAAATAACTCAAATAGTTCAAATACTAAGAAATAAGCATACTCAATTTGATTTATACGAAATAATTTACGAACATGAGTGGGTTATTTCCCTTGGCTATATATAAGGATCCCTTTCAGAAGCGAATGTGTGTGTGCGTGTGTGTATGTGTATGTATATACCAGAGTAAGCACATAAATGCGAAGCAAGGTGGAAATAATAGTACTTGAATAACAGAGGTAGCGTAATACGCTTTATTAAAAAGCAGCAAAAATATCACAAAAACTGTTCGTCGGACAGTTTTGTTTAGAAAACTGTCCGACGAACAGTTTTTGTGATATTTTGTGATTTTTTTTTTTTTTTGTATTTTGAAAGTCGGCAAGTTTTTGCTGGAAAGGAGCGTATAGGCA
>NC_068997.1:38135973-38142618 GCF_001194135.2 Octopus bimaculoides
GCTTTCTTTTATGTTTTGATTAAACTCTTTAGGGGGGGGGCTTATATTGGGGGGGGGCTATTTGTTGGACGTCCACTCTGTTGAGGCGTATGTGTTTGTGTATGTTCTGGTCAAACACTTTGCCTGACTCCAAGGTATTGGTGGAGGGCCGAAGTTGGGGGACTGGTGATTATAGTCATGATGGGGCACGTAGGTATGATGTACTACTTTTCGTGTGAGCAAGAATTAAAAATTTCACTTTTGCAATTCAGGTAAATGACTGGGTGCTTGGAGGTCTTAAAAATTTTCTTTTGTCAGCCAGACATAACCTATCTTCGTTTCCGGTTGCTATTGAAGTACGCTTTACATGTCTCTTGAATCTTCCACTTTATGACCATACGTGTTCGGCCAGGGTTGTGGAATTACGTGTCTCCCGAATGCATGTATGTATCTGTATATATCTACGTGTGTGTATCTTTCGTTCTGTGTTTGTCCCCCCATCACCTGCTTGACAACCAATGTTGTTGGTTCAGTTTCCCGTAACTTAGCCGTTCGGCAAAAGTGTCCAACAGAATAAGTATTAGGCTTTAAAAATAAGTCCCGAGATCGATTTGTTCGACTAAAACCTTTCAAGGCGGTGCCCCAGCATGGCCGCAGTGATATGACTAAAACAAGTAAAAGATAAAAGAAAAGATATAAACCTTGATTTTCCCTTTAGAATCCATTTAACAGTACGTAAAAATAAAAATAAAACACGATGTAAAAATAAGCATGTAAATAGCATAACAACTTGGATAATTAGAATATGTATATGCAGGATATATTACAGAGATGAAACTATCAGAGGAATATGTGAAAATAACAGATGATACTATACAGTAGAAATTAATGAATATGGTGTATATGTAGTCCCTTTGGGAAATAATATCTTAGCTGTAAACACCATAAGTAGCGATTGTATAACTACTATTTCTAGAACCCAAATTTCTCACGCTTGATAAGATCTTGAAAAAGTTCAAATAATGGCATGGATTCGATAATGTAACGTAAGTAAGTTTAGAAACCCTTCAAAGCAACCATTGAAATATGTTAACATAAAGCGAATATCAAGGAGACTATAGATATATTTTATCTTTTATTTGTTACAGGGACGTAAACACACCAACAACGGTTGCCAAGCAATGATGGGAGGACAACGACAGACAGGCACACACACGCACACGCACACATTCAAACACACACACACTTACACACACACACACACACACACACACATATATATATATATATACATATATACATATTCAGATGAATATGGTACTTAAGTTGAGGCACCAGAATTTAGTACGGTATTATGCATGCAATTTCAAAGTAAGGTGATTAAAATCAAAATACGCAACAAGGATATCCAGAGGTAATGCACTACGATCGTTTCATGCAACTCCATTTAACTGAACAATGCAATCATTACATCAATTTAAAATGCAGAGCAATCCTCAGCTGCACAAAAACATAGGATTTAATTAAATTAGAACAGATGGACACATTAGTATAAATATACCTAAAATTTCCAGGAAGTTAAGGAGATAGACAAAGAACATGTTGCCTCTACTACAGCATATAAGTTACTAAATTATCAAGAAGGCTCTACCTGTCACTGATTTTATTTGTTTTTATGGGGTCAGTTTTAATTTATAGACTAGTTTATCAAATCCTTGTATATCTAAGGCTGAGAGAATAAAGGGCAGTATCTGTTAGGGGTAGGACTGAGAAAGCAGACACAAATCATAGTTGGTATAGTCATAAAAATCAAGATTTATTAGAAGCAATATCATAAGGTTTGGTAAAGGAAAACTTAAAACAAGATGTTAGCTGACAACTAAGGGGGTCGCCCACTAGCAGACCAATGATAATGAAACAGGGCAAGTCTTATCATGTAGTACTATAGTTAAATGTTTTAAACAATGTTGCTATATTGTATACAATTAAAGTTTATGGCTATTCTGAGGGTTATTAAGAAGAATATATTAACAAAAGGATAGAAATTTGTGAATATTTTTGAGTATATACCAAACTTTTACCACAATAGAGGGAGGAAAAGAAATTATCCAGAAATAGTTTAATATTTATACATATTGTACACTTAAATACTAACTCATCAGATGGTATCTGTGAATATTGATTAATTGGTATATAGTGGTATTAATAAAGGACTATTGAGGTAAAAGAACATTCTAATTATATATTAATAACATTATAATCTAAGCAGTTTTTTTATAAGTAGTTAATATACCAGTATAGTTTAATATAAGCTAAGTACGAATTTATAGAGATACAAAGATTAGCTTCATTTTATAAAGGCTAATTATAAATTAATAAAGAAATGAAATAAAATAATCTAGTAGGCATGAACACCATAGAAAAGGAATAAAATAGCTTAATTATTAATACTATGGTAAAGTATATGTAGCTTATTAACACCAATAGAGAAGATTTATAGAAAAAGTATAATAGTTCAAAATATATTAGACTAAAACTTATATATTAACTTATTTAGCTAATATCAATAAAACACTGATGTCTGATAAAGAAATGTTTAAGTTATGGAACATTCATATTTTACACTAATCTTTCTATATATAAACTAAGGGTTATATTATAGGTTTAAGAAGTTATTATTGTTACTCCTTACATGATATTTATAGTTTCTTAATGGTACTTGTTTAGAAGGGTTATTTATATAAAGGCCCTTATATAATACTAAGATTAGGAGGGTAGAGCCATTTAAGAAAGAAAGAAATCAAGTAATTTCTAAAGATCATTTCAAACAATATTGTCTTATTGTATAAAGTTAAAACTCAGCGTAATCAAAATTATTAAGAATGAAATTTTAACAAAAGGATAAAAAAACTTCTATGAATATTTTGAGTATATACCAAATTTTTTTTACCACAATAAAGGGAGGAAAAGAAAGCTGCAAAGAAAATACTTTATTATTTATTTACTTATTACTTATCTAAATATTAACTTACTATAGTGGTTTCTATAGAGATTGATCAATTGAATGTATCTGGTATTCAATAATGGACCAACCGAGGTTAAAAAACATGTTAATTGTATACTGATTTAATTAAATTGAACTATTTTAAGTTGTCGAGATACCGGTATTACCTTATATAAGCTGAGTATGAAATAATAGCGGTACAATGATTAGATTTATTTAAGGCTACTATGAAATAATAACAACAATAACAATAATAATAAAATGATCAGTTAGGGTAGAACATCATAGAAAAGGAATAAAGACAGCCTAATCACTAAAACCATAATAAAATATCTATACCTTATTAGCTTCAATAGCAAATATTATAGAATGTGCATAATAATTTAAGTAAAACAATATGTCATTATTGTATAAAGTTAAAATGTAGGGTTATCAGGAAGATTCATTTGTACCCCTATAAATTCATACTTAGCTTATAATAAACAATATGGGTATTTTCATAACCTAAAATTAAACTGCTTAGATTATAATTTAACTAATTTGTAGTGAATTTCGTTTCTCACCTCAATGATAAATCAATATATATATATATATATATATATTAATGTTTAGCAGAAGCAACAGAGTGACTCAAGCTCTGAGAGATTGATAAGTGCTAAAGCACGAAACTTTTGGACCTTGAGTCACTCTGTTGCTTCTGTTAAATATTAACAAAAATATATACATACTCATACGTTGAGTCCTATTTTTCCTGTTTGCATCACCATAACTGTTCGCACACACAAATATATATACATAAACACATATAGACATGTGTGTGTGTGTGTGTGTGTGTGTGTGTGTGTGTGTGTGTGTGTGTGTGTGTGTATGCGTGTGTGTGTATACGAGAGCTTCTTTCAGTTTCCATCTACCAAACCCACTCACAGAGTTTGATCTGCCCGAGGCTATAGTGAAAGACACTTGCTGATGACGCCATGCAGTGGGACGGGACCCGGAACCATGTGGCTAGGAAGCAAACTTCTTACCACACAGCCACGCCTGCGTCTATGTACATACTTTTTAAATCATCGTAACAGTTTCCTGTAATGCCGAAGTTTAATTATTCAATATTTTCAGGGAAATCCAAGAACTGAGTAAGTTGTTCTGTTGTGTTATAACCCAAGATATTGTTCTTCCCAAATCGTTCTCAATGGAGTTTTCGTTTCTATATTACAGAATACGTTGAAAATTCCAACGTTTGTGTTCGTTT
Organism: Octopus bimaculoides; assembly: GCF_001194135.2. NCBI lineage: Eukaryota > Metazoa > Mollusca > Cephalopoda > Octopoda > Octopodidae > Octopus > Octopus bimaculoides. Next base: position 38,140,206 of record NC_068997.1, read on the forward strand.
TATTAAATAGCTATTACATAATTAGTAACTGTAACAACAATGTCTGCAACTGAAGCTAATCTCCAGGTAGAAGCAAACATAAAGTGAATCGTGGTATATAAACCTTCGTGAATTCTACATTTCTTATCACAAACCTATTTTTGCATCAGATCATTTAAATAACTGAGAATTTTCGCAGAAATTTCAGTTTTTCTTCGTATTGTTTTCAAAAGTTAAAGAGTACAATATTTTGGTAAATTTACCTCGTTATGTAGCTTTTAATAGATACATATTTGGAGAGGTATTTGAAAACAATAGGCAATTCAGTTTAGTAAAGTAATTTAGTATCTTAAACATTTTCCTTGCGGTATAATGGTGAGAGATATTTCTTTTCCAAACATAGTTTAAACACCCGGGCACTTCCCATGGGTTCTGTCACTTAACTACTAGTTATTATGGCAGCATCTGCTCTTTCAGGTGGAATCTTACATCTATTTACCTACTCAACAAACGTTTCAGTGTAACGCGAGAGAAACAAATATAATTTCAGATAGAAAGAACACATATATCGATTTTCATTTTAAGTTAAATACCTCAGTTATTTGGAGACCTACTTCTCAGCCATTGAATTTAATAGTGCTGCTATAGAACTGAAATTGGCAGAAACCAATTTTAAATGAAAAAAATAAAATAAAATAAAATCCATATTAAAAAATAGTATCTCATGTATATAAAGTATAAGGTACTGATTGATTATACTTACATACGTTATTTATAAAATAATACGAATAGATAGATAGATAGATAGATAGATAGATAGATAGATAGACAGACAGACAGACAGACAGACAGACAGACAGACAGACAGACAGACAGACAGACAGATAGATAGATAGATAGATAGATAGATAGATAGATAGATAGATAGATAGATAGATACACACACTCACACACGTGTGAGTGTGTATGTAGTGTGTGAGTATGTGTGTATGTGTGTGTGTATGCATGTATGTATGGTATGTATGTATGTATGTATGTATGTATGTATAGTAAATATTAACAATACTGCTGTTGATAAATAGGAATGAATTTATATATACATAAACATGTGGCCTGCGACACTATTTGTAGCTGTTTTCATGAGTGCTACTCTGTAAAAGTAACTAAAAATGTTTGTCTATTATTAAATATTTTGCTTAACCACGCACGCGCGCATGTGTGTGTGGGTGAGCGTGTGTTGAAGATGTTTATTAGTCAAAACGGGTTGTTTCAAAATGAGCTCAATGCTGTTGGTATTCAATTTCCTCATATCATGGTTTACATCTGAAGGATAGGTATTCTATTAAATATTTAAAAATGAAACGCGTGTTACAAAATGGAAAATAATTTACTCTCTACTGTATATTTGCTCTACTCAAATGCATCTTTAAATCACTACACTAGAAATTTTTTCAACTTTACATCATAAAGAATAACATTATGCTGTTTACCTTCTGAAATATAAGTGAATGGTTGCAACAGACTAAAAACAAACGGCCATGGCTGAAAACCAGTAACTGTGCTTTCGCAGATTGCTTTGTAATAACCAATATCGCTTAACAGATAAGTGTGGGTAAGGCGGCAGGCTGGCAGAAACGTTAGCACGCCGGGCGAAATGCTTAGCGGTATTTCGTCTGCCGTTACGTTCTGAGTTCAAATTCCGCCGAGGTCGACTTTGCCTTTCATCCTTTCTGGGTCGATAAATTAAGTACCAGTTACACACTGGGGTCGATGTAATCGACTTAATCCATTTGTCTGTCCTTGTTTGTCCCCTCTATGTTTAGCCTCTTGTGGGCAATAAAGAAATAAGATAAGTGTGGGTAAGAAGATTGCTTCATCAATGTGTGGTTTCGAGTTCAACGCCACTGCGCAACCCCACGGCCAAGTTTCTTCTGTCATAACATTGAGCCTATCAAAGATACATGACTGAATTTTGTGATATGGAAACTGAATGGAATCGCGTCAGACGTTTTCTTCTTGTTCATGGTTGCTATGTATCGCCTGGTTTTAAAACACCACCTAACAGAAAAAATATAGCTTAAATTCTGCATTATTTTGAAGGATTTTTTTATTTTGCATTAATACAGGCATGTAAGTAATTTATTTATTATTGAATATAATGATGTTAATTGTTTAAGTTACGAAACAATTTTCCGTGATATTAGAATTTCAAACTCTTTCTGTGTCATTTATGACTCTACAGACTCCTTATCGTTTGCTCTTGTATCGTCCTATATATTCTATGTTTTGTAGAATGATGCATAAAGGAGTTTTTTATGAGTACTACCGTATTGCTTGAATCCAAATATTATGACTTAAAGATATATATGTATATACATATGTGTATATATGTATATATATATATATATATATATATATATATATATATATATAT
>NC_068997.1:38143298-38148779 GCF_001194135.2 Octopus bimaculoides
TATATATATATATATATATATTATACAAGACTGTGCCCAACCATGGCCACAGTCTAACGATTGAAACAAGTAAACGAAAGATATATGTATGTATGTATGTCCTAAGGAAATAATTTAAACAGCATCCTGCAGTAGGGTTCTGGTTTAGGAATTCCAAAATTTCGAGGAGCGTGGAACCACCTCTTAGCCACAATAATTCCCAGATCTACCCTACCCCTGAATAGGAGTGTCTGTCAGGGTCTCAACGTATCTGTCAGGTTAACTAGCATATGTTAATACAATCCACCTGAGCGCGGAGACGCAGAAATACTCTTGGTTAGTGTTACGGTGATCACTAAAACCATCGGCAGTGTGGGACCTCTACCTGTTGCCGCCGCATCCTTCTAGGGAAGCTACATTCTTATGTAAAACCTCCGGCTTCACGTGATTACTGAATATGTCACTTTGTCCCGTCACTGTACTAATTTCTAAGACCCAGAGAGTGGTATTCGTGTTGTACAAGAGTTTATCATTATAACCCAATAGTGTATAGATATCTCTTTTTGGTAAACTGTCATTTGTCATGCTATTAAGTCCTATGGCGATGGAAGACTGGCGATGTGTGTAGACCTAAGCAGTTGGAGGCGTACAGTTATAAACCTGCTCATTCTAACATAATTGTTGTGTCTATCCATGACAGGGACCAACTCTGGTGGGGGTTCTTGTGTTTAAGCAGCCCTTTTTTAGGAAGAGTACTACTCATCCAAATTCCAGGGAAGGTGATAGTAAAGAGGCATTAAACATTGCTTGTCACATTTTTTCTGCGGCTAACGATGGTTCATTCAAGCAGGAACAGGAAAGATGAAATACAAAATAAAATATTTGCAAAACATCGAACTAAACTCAATATTTGTTGCTGTTGGCTTTCCCTTTTGTCAAAATTATTGTTCCACGGTTTTAGACCAAATTTCATCTCGTGTTCTTGTTAATGCAAATGAACTGTGTTCACAAGAGAACAGACTTGAGCTTCGTTCTTATATATTTTGAAATCTTCTAATAGATAATAACTGGTTGATTTTGTGCTTTTTTCCTTTAAACTCATATTCAGATGTTACATTTAATAATGTTAAAGGAATCATGCACAAACCAAATAGCAAAGGAAGCAATCTGTACCATAAAAGATCCCTCTTTTCGTTCTTACTATTCCTAGATTCTGAGCTCAGTCTTCCAGCTTGCCATATTCTTTCTCAAAACACTCTAGTCATTCTTTGCAGTGGCAAACATGTTCATCATAGGCCTCACAGTAATCTATTGGTCCCATTGCTAAATATCTCTTCCTTCGCTTAAAATCATTGATTACTATTTTATTTTTGAGTAAGTGGTTTTTAGTTCCCATACAATTCCGCTTACAACCCTTCTGCTCAACAGGGAAGATTCCGTTATCAAGAAATATATTCATTTCATAAGCGGTTATTCCAAGGAGCAGCAGTTTCTACGTCAGTAGGAGGCATGATATGGATCTGTAATTATCTAAAGCATTCCTTTCTGAAAAAGCATCCTTCAAACACAAAGTGTATAACTATGTTATCCATTCAGGAATTTTTTCATTTCCGTTGATCTGTGCATTAAAGTGTTCTGCTATTTTTTATGGCATCAGATCTAGCTACTTTCCAAATACTCATCTTCCTACTTACTTCTCGCACATTTTCTGCTTAATTTCTAATTTCTTTCTGTTGTGGAGAAGAAACAGGATCCTTCAAATTTTATAGCTATTCAACCTCAACATTATGTTGTTTTCCTTACTTTATATCTCACTCCAAAATAGACAACTTTCTTCCGCTTCTGATATACCATAACATTTTCGTATATATTTTCCTTACTTATTTCTTGATAAAATTTCTTCGGGTCAATTTAGAATGATTTATTTTGCCTACGCTGCTTCACTATTTGGTCGTACCTTATTACTTTTTTCTCTCTTCGCCAAAATGTACAATTTTACTCATTATTCAATTACAACATTCAGCCCTCTTCTTTCAATGCTATATTACATGGAAAAATGCGAGCAAGAAAAATAATATTCCTAAGATTATAAACCTGGAAAAGTACAGCACAAGTTATTACACTTGAAAAGTTCAGGACAACTTATTACATCTGGTAAAGTACAGAACAAAAAATTTTTTACTTAAAATATTGCAGCTAAGGATAAATTTCAAATAAAATATCTAGATTTAGAAAATATTAGCTTTTATTAAAACTAAAAATTTTATTACAAGTTATTACTTCGATTTGTTATTAAAAATAGAAAATAATTCAATTAAAATATTTTTTGCACTTTAAAAAAAATCATTGGACTACAACTAATGTGAGCTATAGAGGAAAGTTTAAAAGAAAAGAGGAAAAAAAACCAAAAAAGGACATAATAATAGGAGGGCAAATCGAAACTAACAATCATGGCAAGGGATAGATATATAAGTCCTTTTGCATTTTACACCAAAAGCCAATATGAAAGTTTTTCTCATAACTTTTGCAGAATAGTTTGTCCTAACAGAATATCCACCTTTAGGTCGTGATAAATATTATCTCTAGATATATAAATATCGAGAACAAGAAGATATATAGAAAAGAGTAGCCGAGGTCAGTGTGGGTTATGAAGTGGGATGCAAGGTGGTATGGTGTGAAGAAGACCACATGTGTAATAGGGACAGCATTGTGGGGCAAGTACATTAGAATTATCAATTAGCTAGACTAGCCACCGGAGGTGGAGGGTGACGTACAACATAAAATATATCTACTACAGCAGTTTGATTCGGGTTTTCAATGCAAAGTGTATAGTAGGAAAAGGTTATACTAAGCAGTGGAGGGAGGAGACGCTAGAGCGTTGAGGAAACGTAAGTATATGCTTGTAAATCAGCTGACTACGATGGGGTTCTGAGGGCAGAGAGTGTACTTTAGATGTATGGGTTTGTTGAAAGTTGCCAACAAAAATAAAGAAATTATTTATTGTAACAATTTAGTGAAGAGTGTGAATATGATTGGTTGTGGATTTAGGAGTAGCTTAGAAATAAAAACAGAAAATTTTTTTTTAAATTTGTACATTAGCTGAGAATATCTAAAGTGGTTGCTAAGATAGGTGGTTGCTAAGATAGGTGGTTGCTAGAGAATAATATTTAGTTAAATCGTTGTATTGAATTATTCGCAGAGTGCAAAGTGATATTAAGAATGATGGAATATGGAACCGTGTATACGAACGTATAGACACACACACACGCACACGCACACGCACATGCACATGCACACACACACACACACGCACACGCATATGCACACACACTCTCCCTTTCTCTTCCTCTCCCACTTTCATATAGATACATAATACTCTCCCCTTTCTCTTCCTCTCCCACTTTCACATACACTTTCCCTCTCTTTCTCCTCTTCCTTTTATGCTGCTATCTGTCACGTTCTTTTACTTCCCTCTCTGTTTCTGTCTGCCCTCTATCGTTTCCTCCTACTACTACTGACATGTGACCTGTGGTCAGTCTTATCTCGTTCCTTTCACGATCGGCTAGCTTACTAAGTAGTCGTACTTTCTCGCCTGTCGCTGTCTCTCTGTTAAATTCTTCAGGATATTCTCCCAGCGTTGACTATTTTCATCCACTGCCTGGCCCTAAGGCCTTATTTTGTTCGTTTATTTATATTAGTTCGTTTATTTATATTAGTTCGTTTGTATGCCCACAGTCCTGTTTGTTTTCTTCTCTGTCCCTCGTATATCCACTAATTGTCTCGCTTTTGATTCCATTTATTCTTCTGTATCATCTTCTTGTCTGTTCCTTTTTTGTGTTGTTTCTTGTATTTTGGCTCAACCATTCTCGGTGGCATTTGCTGTCGGCGTCACCAGTAGGGGATTCATTCAGTGTTATCGGTTAAGCGTGAAATTGCGATTGACCCACTGGCCGATAAGTGATGAGGAACCAGCGACCATCTGTATATGATTCCCGTTTGTTTGTGCATTCATTATGTCTTTGACTCATTTAATGCAACGATAAGTACAGCAAGAAACTTTTTTGTTTACAAATAAGTACTATATATATATATATATATATATATATATATAAACAAGCAGGTGTATTAGTTTGACGCTCAGAAAAGGTGAGAAAGTCTCTTACGTTTCGAGCCTACGCTCTTCAAGAGAAAGGAACACGAGGAAATAAACAGAGAGAGAATAAAAACAAAGCTTGTGGAGTTAGCGGTCAATCATGGCGATAAGAGGGTATTGTAGTTCGCTGGAAGCATTGTATATTGTTTGTGAAATGTAACGTGTCTCGATTGCCACAACAATGCAGTGTAGACTATAATAACCATTATAAATAATTTAATTATTCATAGTCTAATATAATATTTCGGAATATAAAAATTCCTTCTTCAAATATTGCTAGGAATTAATAGACTCACTGTTATAATCGGTTTTCTAACGGTTACTGGAATTTGTCTGAAGCGTCTCTGCAGTAGTCTCACGAAACTCCTTCCGGAATTCCTCATGGCAACTGCGTGAGGGCGGTTATGTCTTAAGCTCGTGTACGTTGGCATATCCGCAGCGCTGCTACCAAGTTATGTATTAAACGTGAATTTTTTTCTTTACACGAGCATGTTATCATCGTGCGTGTAGGGTACCGACATAGTTAAATAATATAGTGATTGCTAATTTCCAGCCTGTTGTTAATTTGAAGACTAGTCTGTCCAAGAAGATAGCTTCCTTAATTCTTAAATTTCCGAAATTTCTATCATTGTGCTCAATTGTGACTGTTATGTTTTTGTCGGTGTTCTGGCCTCTGTCTAGATGTTTTCTGAAGGAGGAAGCTCGCGTGTTTAGATGTTCTTTAATGCGAATGTGTAATAGCCTTGCAGTGCTGCCCACATAGAAATTGTTGCATTTGTTACATTGGATTCGATATACAACATTTGCTCGTTGGCATAAATCTGTGTCACAGATGGGGCAGTTAGCTAGTGTGCATTGATTGCAGTCCCTTGCTCGTTTCTTTGCGAGGTGTCTTCTCAGAGAGGGGCCGGAGTGGGTTAGTTGTATGTCTAACTCTTATCTTCTTATGGCTCTTCAGATGGCTGTAGTTTTCTTCTCGCTAAAATTGAGTATTTTAAGGAAGCCTGTGTAGCTGGGTTTTCTATCTGTTTGGCGTGTTTGTCGTCTCGGGTACTTAAGCCGATTTACAATGGATATAGGGTACCCGTTGGTTTTCAATACCTATAGGAAGCGTGTGGTGTGGGTCACCTTGTCCTCTGTCCAGCTGCACTTGTTTTGGATGCATATCAGTTCATTTCTGGCGTATCCTATTTTGGCACCGAATGGAAGGGCTGAATTGTAGTGAACAAACATATCTCTACTGGCTTTTTTCTTGTAGAACTCAGTGTGGATCTCTATTTCCGTTATTTTCAGTTGAAAGTCGAGCATCGATAAGGATCCAATGTTGTCGGGTATATTTGTGAATGTAT
>NC_068997.1:38150238-38152416 GCF_001194135.2 Octopus bimaculoides
ATATATATATGTATGTATGTATGTATGTATATATATATATATATATATATATATATGTATATATACATATATGTATATATATGTGTGTGTGTCTATTGGGTGCACAACGAATGTGGTCCTGTTATCCTCACCAGTGAATGTTCTGGTGGAGGAGGGTGTCAAGCAAGGAGACACCATCTCTCCTAAGCTTTCCACGACGTGTATCGAGATGGTCATGCGAAGCATGAACTGGAACGGAGGCATAAGGATAAATGGAGAGCTACTCACCCATCTAAGATTCGCTGATGACACAGCGTTGATAGCGGAGAGCACCGATCAGCTGCAGACCATGCTGGACGAACTGGATTTCAGGAATTCGGCGGTCGGCCTGAAAATCAACCGTACGAAAACCAAGTACATGTGGTCTGAGGGCGTACCGATCAGTCGTTTAACAGTCGGAGGTGATGAAATAGAAGAGGTGAGCAGCTGTGTATCTCAATCAAGAAGTGACTATAAAGCAAGAGATGGAGCATATGATCTCGCGAAGGATAAGAGCAGGATGGAGAGCATTCAACTAGGCGAAGGATGTGCTGAAGGCGAACCTAGGCAAGGCAACTCGCGATAATTTCTGCAACAGCCCAGCCTTGCCTTCAATGCTTTACACATGTGAGACTTGGGCTTTCACGAAGAGAGAAGGACAGCATCTGCTTACGTCACAGAGCCCCATGGAAAGGTCCATGCTGGGAATCTCGCTAAGAGATCACACCCGGAACGAGGAGATCAGGAATAGAACTGAAATGAAGCACATCATCGCAGAATATCACCACACAAAACTACGATGGGCCGGTTATGTCCAAGGTTCACAGACAATCGGTGGATCCGTGCAGTTGTCGAGTGGTACACGCGCGAACGAAAGAGACCACTCAGAAGACCTCCAATCAGGTGGGAAGACGATTTAAGCGTTGATAGCGGAGAGCACCGAGGAGAATGGTGAGAGCTCGAGGAGAATGAAACAAATGCTGTGGCCCACGGAGCCAACTCAGCACCAGACAGCCTGGCCGGTCCAGGTGATCCAGGTGATGTGTGTGTGTGTGTGGGGGGGGGTTGTATACGTGTTTCTAAGTATGTGCATGTACACAATTACCTATATACGTGTATACGCGTGTCCGTATAAATATACATGCGTGTTTGTCTTATGTGTGTATGTATATCTGTTTAACTGTGTATATATGTGTATGCACGAATATATATCTATATTCCTATATATGTATGTAACTATGTATTAGTATGTATATGGATATGTGTGTATGTGTGTGTAATATCTAAAACAGTTTAATTCGGCTCTACGCGACTTAAAGTTTCGCGGACCTCAAGCAGAAGCCCGTCTCTTTCAGGCTATAAGTTGTATGGAGCCGAATCAAACTGTTTTAAATAATACATGTAAATCTTATTAAATGTGTTAAGTGCCTATTTTTCTTTCATGCGTTTTTCTTTTATGTGTATGCATATGAGCGTGTATATGTATTCCTAAATGTATGTACATATCCATTTTACACAGAGTTAGATTCGTTGTGTGGGTGGCCGTCGACAGTTTTATGACTTAAAAAACCATCGCAATCTGTGTCATGATATTCGTTCTCTAGATGTTTTTAACTGCCAGTTATATTTATCTCATTATCTACGCAAAGCCATCGCATCAAAAGTAGAAAGTAATAATTTCCCGAGGTAGTTATTAAATGCATTCACTTCGGACTACATTGTACATATATCTGTTAGTTTGTCACCATCTTTTTTTTCCGTCTGGGTTCTTCTAGTCGAAGATATGTCAAGTTATCTAGTTTATATATTTTGTATTTATATGTACGTCTATAAATGTATTTTAACATATTTTTTTTGATTTTATATGTGTATGTGTATGCGTGGATATGTCTGTTCATTATATACGTATGTGAATGCATACGTTAATGTAAATCTCCAAATTTTGGGGCGTGGCTTCTCAGACTGTATTATCACATTGTATTACATTATATATCTGCATATTACATATATTTATCTGCATATATATATATATATATATATACTTGAACATTAAGAACAAAATATATATATACTCTTTTACTTGTTTCAGTCTTTTGACTGTGGCCATGCTGGAGCACCGCCTTAAGTCGAGCAAATCGACCCCAGGACTTATTCTTTAGA
>NC_068997.1:38152426-38153269 GCF_001194135.2 Octopus bimaculoides
CTGGAGCACCGCCTTAAGTCGAGCAAATCGACCCCAGGACTTATTCTTTAGAAGCCTAGTACTTATTCTATCGGTCTCCTTTGCCGAACCGCTAAGTTACGGGGACATAAACACACCAGCATCGGTTGTCAAGCGATGCTGGGGGTACAAACACAGACACACAAACACATACACACATACATATATAAATATATACGACAGGCTTCTTTCCGTTTCCGTCTACCAAATCCACTCACAAGGCTTTGGTCGTCCCGAGGCTATAGTAAAAGACACTTGCCCAAGATGCCACGCAGTGGGACTGAACCCGGGACCATGTGCTTGGTAAGCAAGCTACTTACCACACAGCCACTCCTACGCCTATATACATATATATATATAAAACAGTCAAATAACAGTCAAAACGCGTTATTAAATCGCCAAAAAATACACTGGTGATTACTACAGGAATCAAACGAAAGCAAATTTGGTTAAGACAATATACTTACATACATTTAAGTATTTCGATATACGTGGACTAGTTTCTGCATTGGCATAATATGCCTTAGTTTCTTCAGCACACATTACCAGGATATTCGTTTCGCGCCGAAATCACAGCAGCTTCCCAGTGTAAAATAATCTCGTTACCAGTGTATTTTTTGGCGATTTAATAACGAGTTTTGACTGTTATTTCAAGCAGGTAGACATACTTTGATTAATTTTAATCCCTTGACTATTTAAATGTTATTTTTTGTCCTGCAGTCGCCTGTTTCGTTGATTGTTATTATCATTCTTAAACTAGTGACATTGGATAATAATAGAATTAACGCTACCTTTGTAAATTAACTTTTAATAAATTATATATAT
>NC_068997.1:38153561-38158836 GCF_001194135.2 Octopus bimaculoides
AGATAGATAGATAGATAGATAGATAGATAGATAGATAAATTTCAAAACTTAAACCGAAGGACAAAGCAAAATCGGAAAATACATACACAAGATATGGGTGTGCTTATTCCCCATCAATTATCGTCCAAAAATAATAACAATTTCACGCCTTTAACGATAATATTATTCATTTTCTATGACGTTAGCAGTGGAAAGCAGTTGAGAATAGTGAGCGGACGTTGAGAACAGTGACGAAAGCAATGGGCAAAGGTAATGGTACGACTATAATGTACAATCGAAATAAAATATACAATATACAAACAAAATAAAGGCCGTACCTCTCTGAAACAAAGATAGTACAAGATGTGTAAAAGTAACGTAAGGAAAATGTCTGGAAGGTCCAGAAATAGAAAGTAGAGATAGATAGATAGATAGATAGATAGATAGATAGATAGATAGATATGGAATAATAACAAGTGAATGAAGGTCAGCTGAATACATTTGACAATATGATAATTAGTTGTAAATGTGTTCGTTTAAGGGAGTTATTCGCCGTCCTCTTGACTGGTTGTATATGATCAAATTTCGTGCGTGGTCGCCGTAAAAGCGATTTGACTGAAACAATAGGCATACTGTCTTCAGTTTGTACATTAGTGTAGTAGGCAGACTCATATATGTAGACAAACGGGCGAGGATACCCTTGCACATGATATAGAATAAAATATTTACAGCCACTTTTCTAATGGTGCATACAAATACACTCACGCATACGCACACGGGAAAACAGCAGGACCAACGTTTCATTTTTTAAAGTCGGAACCATGTCACCGACAAGTTTATTTGAACCTTTTCCCTTCTACACCGACACTGTCTCTTAGTCATTTATTCTCATCCTTCGCACCTCAGTTTTCCACCGCAACTTTGACCGCTTCCCTTCTTTTCATTTTATTTTTCTTTCACCTTTCACTCAGTTTCTTTTCCTACTTCCTCTCTCCGAAGTACGGTAACGCTGTCTTGTGTTCCCCGTCACCTGCAGCCAATCTCTCAAATATAGAGGATGTAAACCTCTGCTTACTTCCTTTTATTTTTCTCCAGTCATCTAAAAATGACTATACAAAACATTGTATACACCACTCTCAACGCTAATTTTACTGTACTCTTTCTGTTGTCTTCTATAAGTAATAAAAGTCTTTTCGACACAAACAACTACCACCGATCACCTTGGAGTCTGATTTGTTCGATGTGTGTATGCACGTGTGTGTGTGTGTGTGTGTGTGTGTGTGTGTGTGTGTGTGTGTGTCTGTGTGTGTGCATACATAGACACACACACACACACACATATATATGAGGTTAAAACTTCTTCACTTCCAATGTCTGCAAGTTAAAATACTTCATAAGAGCAGTTTCAGAGAAATGTTAGTACAAGGAGTAGAGATCAAAATCAGAGTTCCCAACATTTCACTCGCTGCTTTATCAGGGACATTACTTTTAACATTGATACGAAAGGTGTTCATTAAAGACTTCCACTGATCCACTTCTGGTTATTGCAGGAAACATAACTTGTACAGGTATAATCATACATGTCCCTACATGTCACATTGTAAATTGCAGCTTTCTACTAGCATTCGTTTGTCTTTTACGGCAGCTGAAGTGAATTAAAGTGTTATAATGGAGGTAATTGAATGCAGATCAGTGATCAGGTTCTTATACTCAAAAGGTCGTTCGCCAAAAGAGAATTTCGATGAGATGAAAGAAGTTTATGGTGACGATGCACCATCATACGATGCAGTCAAGTACTAGCATCACCAGTTCAACTGTAGTCGGACATCGGTGGAAACTGCTCCTATTCCTGGACGACTACATTCCGCCATTGATGACGACACCATCCATAAATTGGAAGCCGTCAGTTTGGAGGATCGCCGCATAACTATTCGGCAACTATCCAAGAAGTGAAGATAAGTGTAGAGTCCGTGGAAAAAATCATTCACGATCATTTGCACATGCGGAAGTTGTCTGCACGATGGATTCCCCGGATGCTCACACCTTTTCAGGAGCAGGAATAAGTCAATTGCTCCAAGGCTCTTTGGGCAGTGTGCTAAGAAAATAAGAAGGACTTTTTCGGCAGACTTATCACACAGGATGAGATATGGGTCCATCACTATGATCTTGAGACTAGCAGGCAAGGTGATGCTCAGTCTTTTGAGAACAGTGCGGAGTAGTGATGTTGGATTTTCTGGCAGAAATTGCGGAACACCATCAAAGCAGAGAGGCGTGGCATAACTCCTCCAAGACAACGCCTCAGTTCACAATGATAAAAGCACACTCCTGTGGCTATGAAATCTTCCCTCATCTCCCTTACTCTCCCGACATCGCCCTATATGACTTCCACCTCTTTACCATAGAGGATTTTTTTGAAGGGGAAGGACATTTCGGATGATGATAAACTTATTTTCGTGGTAAAGTCTTGACTCTAGACGCAACCTACCGACTTCTACAGGCAAGGTATTCACAGCTGCATAAAGCAATGGGAGAAGTATGTCAGCATTGATGGTGGCTATGTAGAGAAGGACTAATAATTATACCATGTTTCGTTTATCCCCGTCCTAGGGAAGTGGGTCAGGGAAATCTTTAATGAATACCACACGTAAATATAGTTTTAGTAAACGAATTTTACACTTATATTTTGATGTTATTGCAAAACAGTTCTCTCTTTAATGTAGAAGTTAATTATTTTGTATCGTGAAAGGCGTCGCTATTTTAATTACATTGAAGATATTCCTATGATGCCGAGCGTTATGTATTTAAGTTTACCATGATTTTTTTTCTATATTATGAAAATAAAAACAAGAAATATGAATTACCTCGGAAGTTCCATCTCGTAAAAATACTGAACAGCGTTCACATTTCAGTAAAGTCTGTGCCCGATTCATAGTTTTCAAGATTAATCCATCTGGGTTGGTTTGTTCTTCGAACAGGTCATGCACAACTTCTAAAAGTGACTAAAATTAAAATAAATTCACTAGTTTAGAAACGCACGAAATATTTATCAAATACTACTTAATGGATGCAAAATTTTTTGCATTAATGTTTACTCTTTCAGAAAATTATTCAATCTCTGATATTTGGATTATGTTCAAACGTGTTTCAACGTCTTGAAATTTTTACTTGCTTTTAAGTTTTGGTAAATATTCACAATGAAATTGTGTTTTTCACAATATTAATAAATTAAGGCAAATTGCTACAATATGAACTTCAAACAAATTGGACCTAGTTCTTCAGGAACTTACTTATTACTAACCAAGGTATTCTTGTGATATTTACATTTCATTTCATTGTGTATGGCAAAATATATAGCCAAGGTAAATCTTTGGGTTATAAGTAATAGGGTATTTATTTTTATCCTTCTGCACGGTCATTGTATAGGTTAAAGGACTACCACCCATTCGAGACCATTTTGTATCTTTATAAGACTACAAATTCGTTCTTGTATGGAATACTGTTGTCATTTGGGTGGAGCACTATTTTGGATCTTCTCGGCCAGATTCAGAAGTGAGTCTGTAATCTGATTGATTCCTCTTTTGCCTTGCATCAACTCTGCAACCCTTGCCACATCGACGTGAAGTCGCCAGTTTTAATCTTTTCTATTGTTATTGCCACAGAAAGTGCTCTGATGAACTTTCCTAGTTCCTGATTACTTTGTGCTATATCGCCTGACTCATAACTCACAGTATACCCAACCAAATGCTACTATGCTTCTACGAATAAGGAAGTCATTCTACGGTCGAAGCTTTTTTTCTCCAATTACCAGATTTTGAAACTCTCTTCTATCTTATTGCTTTCCTCCGTTTTATGACCAGAACTGTTTCAAGTCTAAAGTAAATACATTCCTTATGTCTTAATTTTATCTTCTTTATTGTCCTTTACCACTACATGTTTTCTCGCCTTGTTTGGGACTTTCTTACAAGAAGATAAAAGTGCGCCAAATTCAAGCTTTTCTCTCAAAATAGGTGTCCCCTTTATGTTATGTTATAGCTCTTTTCGGACCGTATAGAACCCTATGGAATCATGCAGAAGAGGGAGTTTAATGCGATTGCTATTAAGAGCTGCAACCAAATCGGCCAACTCCGTGTACCAGTTCACTCATGACACGACGATCATCTTGATGCTGTAATAAGAGACACATTGTTACACACATCTTCCACAATTTGGAATGGCCTGCAAATTTCATGTGCTCTGTACCTACCTCTTTTCCTCCGACTCACCTATGTTGAAGTAGTGTCTGGTGAGCATTGTCATTACTTTATATTTAGGCTAAATTTATATATTTCACAAATTCTTTTGGAAGCCATCTTACATATTTTCATTCTCACTTCACTCTACATACCCAAGTAAAGAAAAAAATATTCTTACTTCGATAATGCAGCTTTACTTCCCCATAAAAAGACAGAAATGTCAAGAATGGAATGACATTTTTTTGCTCAAAAGTATGTCGATCATAACTCATCTGGGCATATCTTGATAATTGTCAATAAACGAATGAATGTAATTTTATTAATTTAATATAATTTATAAAATACACAACTAATAAAGTAATTTTGACTGTTATCTCATATTTCTGGTTTTATCAAGAATTTCAGCTAAACACGTTAAACTTTTCCTAATCATGTATTGGAATACAATTAAATTTTTTGAGACATGTGATTTTAAGCGATAATTTTAAAATGACTGAAGAATGGAGGCTATAATCAAATGTTCTACTCTGGCAACTGCTACCAAAGTTAGCCACTAAAATTGAAAGACATTCATATACGTTTAAATTATATTACGTTGAAAAGTTATGAAGGAAAGGTAGTATGAGAAAACTAAATATATTACTTTAGTTATGTATTTAGTGTCTGTAAATTCTGAATCCAAAGTCGTGGTTGTCTGTAATACTTTGGCACAATTCAATATTTTATCACATTCAAATTAAGTCTATCTATCTACACATTTTTTTATCTTTCTCCCACCCCCACCTCTCACTCCCTTCTTCTTCTTCTTCTTCTTCTTCTTCTTCTTCTTCTTCTTCTTATTATTATTATTATTATTATTATTATTATTATTATTAATATTATTATTATTATTATTATTATTATTATTATTATTATTATTATTATTATTATTATTATTTTATGTTTGTTTTTTGTTTTGCATTTGTACAAGTTGGATCCAAGTCTCACCCAGAGACCTCAAGAGACAACAAGTTAGAAGTTCATGTAGGTGTTATGCCTAGGGTACCATATATTTGGATTTGTAC
>NC_068997.1:38160214-38172371 GCF_001194135.2 Octopus bimaculoides
CGCACGTCCTCTATCTTGTTTTAATGTAGTATATATATTTTGTACATTAGGCGCAGGAGTGGCTGTGTAGTAAGTAGCTTCCTTACCAACCACATGGTTCCGGGTTCAGTCCCACTGTGTTGCACCTTGGGCAAGTGTTTTCTACTATAGCCTCGGGTCGACCAAAGCCTTGTGAGTGGATTTGGTAGACGGAAACTGAAAGAAGCCCGTCGTATATATGTATATATATGTGTGTATCTGTGTGTGTGTTTGTGTGTCTGTGTTTGTCCCCCTAGCATTGCTTGACAACCGATGCTGGTGTGTTTATGTCCCCTCACCTAGCGGTTCGGCAAAAGAGACCGATAGAATAAGTACTATAGGCTTACAAAGAATAAGTCCCGGGGTCGATTCGCTCGACTAAAGGCGGTGCTCCAGCATGGCCGCAGTCAAATGACTGAAACAAATAAAAGAGTATTTCTATTTGCACACCCTGCCTGTGTCGTGTTTGTTTTTGTCATTGTCCTCTACGTTCACTCATTATTCACGGCAGCTTTACGGTGAATAATACTATCGTTAATTGTAATGATATTTGTACGATACCTGAGGAGGAAAGAGTAAGTCTATGTCTGGTGTTTGAGTTTTCAGTTCATCCTTTTGCCATGCTTCAGTTTAACTTTTGAAGCATGAATTCATGTGAGTTAACTAGAGTATTAGAGCGGTTTAGTTCTTATTTCTAGCAATGTACGTGTTTCCTAACAATCTAGTCACATTTAGTGACAATTATAATTCTCCTTTTTACTGATCCAATAATTTGGATGATGAAAACATAAATACTAAACATAAAACCATAAATACGAAGCAAGTCCGGAAAAAACCGAACAATCGAGGCAACGGAAATTGCCGAAAGTGACGTCAGTAATGAGAATTGTCAATCAGCACTTTTCGGACGATTATGGTCGCTGTTGGTGTATATGTTTTCATTCATGTGCGTTAACTACAGCATCAGAGCGGTTTAGTTCTTATTTCTAGCAATGTAGGTGTTTCCTAACACCCTGGTCACATTTAGAGACAATTATAATTCTCCTTTTTGGTGAAACATTGCAAACTACTGTTTATATTAATTATATATATATATATATATATTATTTAATAACAGTTTGATTCAGCTCCATGCAATATAGTTTGGGTATTGAACTGCAGTAGGTTCACGCAGGCCACATGATGTTATCAATCTGCAGTGACATCAGTTCCCGTTTAGAATGTCTACGACCGCGTGTGCTAGGATAAGGTGGTAGTGACACTGTGTCTAGGGATAGATGCTAGGTTCACTCGGAACAAGAGTTCGCTGGTGTGCATCTGTGCGTGTGTGAGTGCATATACCAGGTACGTAGGTGGTGGGTGCCTGTGTGCATGCATGTTTGTATATTGGTGACACCAGTTCGTCGTTGAAAGCACCAGATGTGTGACTGCATGTATTTAGTGTGTATGTGGGTATCTGCTGCGAACATGTGTGCGTATGTGTACATGAATGGGCGCGTAAGTGTGTGTTTGTATCTGCTGAGTGTGCGCGTGCATTTGACAATCGAGAGGTGCTAGTGGCTTGAAGTATATGTGTGTACATATCTGGTGTGTGTGTGTGTGTGTGTGTGTGTGTGTGTATACGTGGCGTGCACATATGTGTGTGCATATGTATCTCTGTTTTGCGAGTGAATTTACGTGTATATCTGGTGTGTGCATGTATGTATGTTCCTGTTATGTGGGTGTGTGCATCTTGTACATGTGCATATGTAACAACTGTATGGGAGTATCAGTGTGTGCGTGCGTGTGTGTGTGTGTGTGTGTGTGTGTGTGTGTGTGTGGCAGTGTAGAAATTCCCAATTTCGTTAAAACAGGAGGCTGAAAAGACTGGCCGTGAATAGGTTTTACTCTTCTAAGAACGAGAGTACAGTATCTGTCTGTAGTAGCTTTAGTCATCAACCTCCCTGGTCAGCAAACAGCTACATTTAAATACCATTTCTAAGCCTCGTTTCCATTCCAAATCTCCATTTTCAACTGGCTGTAATAATATTAACAGTAGTAAATTTAACATGTATAGCTATAGTACTAATATCAGTAATTATTACCACAGCGACATCAGTTCGTTGGTGTATTATTCTGTATATGTGCGCCTAGTATGTGTACATAGAGACTAGTGTGTGCGTGCGTTGATGTATTTGACCTGATGCATTAGTTGCCACTTTGTATCGGCAGCGATTTGGTAGGAGCAACCAGATGTGTTCTTTGCTTAGAGATTTTCTGGTGCTAGGTCCACTCAGAGTCCCATTCATGAGCGAAGGATGTTGTCTCGCCTGTCTATGGTTTCAGGTGTTTTAACACCTGAAACTTTGAGAAAGTCATCTCCACCTCATCTAATCGCAGTCAACCGGCGAACAAACAGGGCATATACATTGAGTATGATGTTCGATACATACGTAAGTATACATACATATATAAGTACGTACGCACGTATACATACATACATACTACGTACGTAGCAGGTGTGGCTGTGAGGTAAGACGTTTGCTTCCCAGCCACATAGTTACAGGTTCAGTCCCACTGCTTTACAACCGGTGTTGGTGTGTTTACATATTAGTAACATAGCAGTTCGGTAACAGAAATCGATAGAATAAGTACCAGGCTTTAAAAAGTACAAGAGTTGATTCATTCGGCGAAAATTCCTCAAGTCGGCGCCCCAGTATGGCTGTAGTTTTAATGTTTGAAACAAATACAACATCAATGATACATGTGTATCTGTTTATGTTTCTGGTAGTCGACATACAAGTGTCTAAAAACCTACAATGTCCTCGTAATGAGTTGCAATGACTCGATTTTTATTTTATTTCCACTCATTTGCAATTCATATCAATGTGAAACGACCGTTCACTAAATACTTTCTTTCTGTATCTTTCTCAATCTATTTGTTTCTCTATCTTTCGCTTTCTCTCTCTCTCTTTCTCTCTTTCGCTTTCTCTCTCTCACGCACAAACACACACACGCACGCGCACACACACACACACACACACACACACACACACACACACACACACACACACAAACTCACGAGCAGACACTTGCTTTTTTATGCTGATATAACTGCATGGTGGACTTTGTGTTGTATCAATAAGTTTAGACTGTCACACTTTAAGTAGCTTATAAATTTATGAAATTATTCGTTTCTATAATTGATATATTTTCTACGTACAATGCACTGTTAGATTATTTTAATGGTTTGACTCTCTTTTGGTTCGTCGCCAGAAATAATTTATTAAATAATATCTAGAATGCTCCATCTCATCAAAAATCACATCCATTTACTGTTCCTAGTTTTCACAAGTTCTGCTGGATTTATTTTAAAATTGCATCACCTTTTATTCTACTGATTGATTGACGTTGCACACCATTTACTTACCTTATTTCGCTCATATTCTCGACTGCATGCGTCAAATAGCTGTGCATTTTGAATGGCGGTTCCACAAAATGTTGTGTAAGTTGCTAGAAGCTAGCAGTAAACAGAATTAAAGAGAATATAAATATTTGATTACATCAGATCTTCGTTTCAGTTAAATATACGAAATATATAAATAGAAAATAAATGAAGTGACGCAGAAAAGAGTTTACAGCTGTAAAAGACAGATTTCAACAACTGGAAACAATAACAATAGCATAAAATCATTTCTGTTTTGCTTTTGTTTTTTAATCTTTTTACTGTTACTTTTACTCTGTTAAAATCTTCAAGCTGAAAGTTAGGTTATCTCTGAATAGGCTGTCACCTTTATGGACTCTACATAACGAAAAATAATTGAGAAGAAAAATGTTTTCACACTGGAATAATATTTTCGTGATGAAATAAGAGTTATGTTGTTCGGAACAGTGTCTTTGATCAGAAAAGAAAAACCCTTTTCGAAATGTCTGGTATTTCCTCTTTAAGTAAAGTAACTTCTTTCACTTAGTGAAGGCTTAAAAGCACTTCGAAATAAATAATGTTATTTACTGTCTTGTAGACAGAAAAGCATTGTAAAATGCCGCTTCGGAGTTTTTAGCGCATCATTATTACACTTAGCGTATCATTAGCGTATTATTAGCGTATCATTATTATACTTATCTAAGGCGGCGAGCTGGGAGAACCGTTAGCACGCCGGGCGAAATGCTTGACAGCATTTCTTTCATCCTTATGGTCTGGGTTCAAATTCTGTTGAGGTCGACTTTGCCTTACATCCTCTCGGGGTCGATGTAATCGACTAGCCCACTACCTCACAATTTCAGGCCTTGTGCCTATATTAGAAAAGATTGATATACTTATCTTAGTATTTCACCCGCCGCTACGTTCTGAGTCCAAATTCCACCGAGGTTGACTTTGCCTTTCAAATAAGTACCATTGAAACACTGGGGTCGATATAATCGACTTAGCCCCTCCCCACAAAAAAAAATGCTGCCCTTGTGGCAAAATTTGAAACTATTACTATACTTATCCAAATTTCTTTTCTTATAATGAACTAAAGAGATTCTTCACTTGTCGTAACAATATTGCCATATAGCTGTTGTCATGTAAACAAGTGAGAAGGTTAAGTATTTATGAAACACATTGAAACCACTGGTGTATTCTATTGTATAAACATTATATCTACACACGCGCAAGTACACATACATTCATACACACGCACACACATACTTATATTCATGCATGCATGTGTGGGTATATGTTTTCGTATGAGTGTGTGTATGCCTGTGTGTTTGAGTGCATTTGAAATAAAAAGTTTTTGCATTCATAATAATAAAGACAATTTCTGTTTTTTTTTAAATAAGAATGTTTTGGAATACAAACCTTTTCGTCCTCTTTGGTGAATAAATTCTTTTCATCAGGGCCTCCTCGTTTATTGATGATTTGCGCAATTCCAACAATTTCGTCCCCTGAATTCTTTATTGGCATACACAAGAGAGATTCGGTTTTGTAACCTAATATTCTATCAACTTCATCATTATATCTGGGATCCTACATTAGAAAGAATATTAGTTACGAGAATTTGGGAAAAATTCTAACGCAGAAAACAAATTTGGTCGAAAAGAAAATTGTGAAATGGGTCGTAACAATAGAAAATGAAAGTGGATACTGAGAAAAGCAATGACATTTTTATTTAAGTAGTCCATGTAGAAACGATGGAAATATATCACTTCATCTGATTATAACTATTAGCTTTCGCTCTAACATTTTAGCGTGTACACAAGAAGTTGGTTTAGTCTTACTCTAGATGTGAAGAAGTCGAATAAAAGGTTAGAAAGTGTATGAGAGAGGGGGGGGGATAAAGGAAGAAAAAGAAAAAGCAAAAGTGCTAGAATGCAACACTATCACCTAATGAAAAAAGACGTCTACTTAATAACAGGGAAAGTATCCCTCATAGTTTGTAAATTGTGGAGCAAAGGTTACAAACTTGAGGAAATAACAGAAAATGGCTAATGCAAGGATAGATGAAAACTCAAGCCCAAATTAAACATCACAATAAAACAGAAAGAAGAGAAAATTACTGCAGAAAAGCTATTACTAAAACTTGAAACTTCAGTAAGCTAAAGAAAGAAAAAAAAACATTCAAGGAACTAAAAGAAAAGTCACAAAGCAAAACAACTCCAAATGACGAAAGATCTGTGGTGGATGCTTTAAAAGGGCTTAGAAAATATCAGGAATCTATTTGAAGACATATGACGATGAATTTAAAGAAAGAAGAATAAAAACTACGTTGGAAATATGGATGTAGAAAGTATGGTGAAGAAAAAGTTTTAAAGAAAGGATTTCAAGCAGCTCGAAACAGAAATGGATCATGAGAGAATGAAGGTGTTCGTACGACCTATTTCCCGCTTCAAAACACACAAAAAAAAGAAGAAACACATAAAAAACTTATAACCACTATCATTAAAAAGCGTATTAGCACTACCTTTAAAAAACAGCACAAAACCTAAGTTTCATTTAAACTATTGCAGATCTTAAATTTCAACAATCATAGATAGAATGTTCAGCAGATTTTCCTTTCAGCGGGGAAGAAAACAAATAAGAACCCAGAGAGTTTATGATTCACCTCGTCTCGTACATATATATATATATACATGTGTGTGTGTGTGTGTGTGTGTGTGTGTGTGTGTGTGTGTGTGTGTGTGTGTGTGTGTGTGTGTGTGTGTGTGTGTGTGTGTGTGTGTGTGTGTGTGTGTAATAGAAATATTACATTTCTAAATCTCTCAGAGAGATTTATACAGTAGCAGCAAAATAAAGTGATGGTATTTTGTCAACTTAATGTGACAGTCCCATGAAAGGGAAGAATGCTACTGTTATTTAGCCCTAGGAAACACCGTTTTTATTGGCCTTGACACATTTTCTGTGTCCTTATGTTTTCAAAGGCGAATAAGCATCAACAGCTAGCAGGGCATGCTACTCCAGACTGATGATGAGTAATGACTCTGAAACTAGTCTCTGGATGCTGGCTTTGGTATGGTGGAGGTGCTTATCTCCTCTTTGTAAACATAAAGACACAGGAAATGTGTCAAGGCCAACAGGAAACAGTGTTTCCTAGGGCTAAATAGCAGGAGCATTATTCTCTTTCATAAGACTGTCACATTAAGTTGACAACATACCATCACTTTATTGTGCTGCTGCTGTATAAAATCTGTCTGAAAGATTTAGAAATGTATTATTTCTATTTTCGAAATCGGTGAATGTATTTCACTTGAATTATTATATGCTTACTAAGGTAGATGGGCATCGACATCTACCAACCCACTTTTTAAAAAAATGGGAGGAAAAAAAGTTCAGTTTTAAGTTCAATTTAATATTGCTCATTTGTATATAATCGATAAATTAATTTGTATATAAAGACGAACTCATTCGATCTTTGTAATTGTGTGTCCTGTGTTGTCCTCATCTCTATGTTCGATCAGTCGTGATCATAATAAAGATTTCAGCTACCAACCCACATTTTTGTTGTTTTTTGGGAGGAATCTAGCCGAAATTTTTTGCGAAGCCGCCATTGTTGGGTGGTAGTGAAACAATTGAAAAAATAAAGAGTTACACAGAAGTTACTGGAGGTAGAGATGCTGTAGACCCACGGGTGCTGAAGCCGGAGAAGATAGAGTAGAATGAAGAGAAGATAACTAAATATTGTGAGAATGTAAAAAAAGACGGGTCAAACATAAAAATGACCCTGCCAGAGGAGGAAAAAAGAAGAATAGAAAGCAAGACGGTAACATTCAGAACATTTTCGAATGAAAATCGGAGAAGAGATCACGCGCCGCATGAAGAGATAGAGGAAATGTTGGTGGTGAACATGGGAGAAAAGACAACGTTTTTTACAAGAGGATGAAGATACGGAACTATAGTAGTAACCTTTCTTTCAGAAGATGATTTGAGAAAATCCGGCAACATGATGTTGACGGGAGTAAAATGGACGTTGATGCTAGACTGTTGGGGGCAAAAGAATTGTGAGGATCAGGGTGAGAAAAATACTACCGTCGATAGACCCAGAATGGGTAGTAGCCGCAACGTTTAATTCAGAACTGAGGAAGAATGGAGAAGACCTGAAGAACACAACAGTTGAATTGTTGGGGGTTATGGTATTGAAATAATCTGTGCAGTAAGCCCAAAACATTACCACGAAATGGCGGAAACTTTGGAATTACCAAACGGTGAAAAATTGGAAATAATGGTGGAGGGGAGACCCCCCCCCCACCAAATGCTATGGATGTGGTGAAAGAGGGCACCTGAGAAGGAAATGTCCTAGAGAAGCAGTGGAAATGGTGGAAGAAAGTGCTCAGGAAGATATAGTAGTGGAAAAAAAGCAGAAACAAAAAATAGAATATGATGGGAATGTTGCAAAGGTAAAACCCAGGAAACGAGAGAGAAGAAAGTCACCGACGACAGTGGACTTGAAGAAGAGTAAAGGAATGGAGGAAGAAACCCAACCCACGATGAGAAACGGAGAAAATTTACCAGTGGAAGTACCAGCAAAGGAATTAGAAGTACAGTCATTTAGACCCAAAACAAGGCAACCTAGAATTACGGAAACCTAAAAACATAGACATACAGATGAAACACGTAGAGTTATAGTCAAACGAACACACAGACACACAAATACAAGAACACATAAAACAGCAGGAAAATAGAAGCAAAAAGAGACAACATGAAAAACACAAACGAAAAGAAAATTATAGTGAGATGGGACAACCGAGCGTAAAAGATTGTATAAGTGAAAGACGTTGTGTGAGACAGAAGAGTTAAGTCGATATATATTTTGTAAAGACTGTAACTGAGAAAAATATTTATTTGAACTTTTAAGGGAAGAAAGGAAAAACAAGCAAATTTTGAAATTGTTGAATGAACAGGTTTCCAAAATGTTTTTAAAAACTTCTGTGATAAACATTAGGTTGACATTAGTTTAAAAAAAAAGGAAAAATAAGAAGTAAATCCTGTATGAACATTTGTTGGATCCTTTCCTTTTGGCCGGCACATAGAAAAAATAATTTTTTGTAACTAAACACTTTCAAATTTCGTATACTGGTAGAATATGTCATTTAAAGTATCATTTACTCTTGGCGTTTTTAAGAAAATTCTTTATTTTCAAAGTTATTTCGTGTTAAAGTTGTCGTATTTCGGTAAGTTCAACCAATCAATGACGTGTATTCAGCTGAATAAAATTACTGCTATTGTTTCTCAACAACAACTTCCGGCGGTTTATATTTAGTATGTCACTGTTATTTCTGATATATTTACATTTGAGAGACACGTGTGTATAGTTTAATCAATTCAGTTCTTAGTTACTTTAGCGTTTCCGAAATTGCCTATTTTGTTTGTTGAGTTATTTTCGTTTGCTTAGTGTTTCGTTACAAAAAAATAATTTCTTGATGTGCCGTTCAAAGGGAAAAGATCCCATTTTCCCCCCTCCTCCTCCAATTTCTTCATTTTTCACATTTTTCCGTATCTCTAACCCTAAAATCCCAACCCTAACCCTAACCCTAAAACCCCGACTCTAACCCTAAAACCCTGACCCTAACCCTACCCCTAAAACCTTAACCCTAACCCTAACTTTAATATATATATATATATATATATATATATATATATATACACTCACACATGTATGCTGACATAATGTACACATATCCTTGTTAATACCTATATACGTATATACATATACACACTCAGATATATATAAACACACACATATACACATATATGTAATCACATGTAAGCATAGATTTATACGGGCGCAGATATGTGGATATGTAAATATGTTTATGTGTGTGTATGAGAAAGAGTGAGAGAGAGAAAGAGCTACAGAGACAGAGGGAGACAGGCAGACAAACAGACAAACAGACAAACACACACACACACACACACACACACAGAATGTAGAAGTACTCAAATATGTATGATTTTCGTTCCTGAACAAACAATAAGCCAAGCGTTAGGAAGTGTATTTTAAGGATCTCTAAATAGACTACATTACCACTTAGTCACTTCTCAGAGCTTTACAAAAGCTTATCTCACTTATCTAATCAATTTATCCTATTAATGTAGGGCCCTAACAACAATTACATATGCAAATAGTACACACAAATTAAATACTTTCCTAGAACGGTTTCATCCCAATGATGACACACTCTAATCTTACCTTAAGAAATTCCATGAGCTATTTATTACATACGTGTATTCTTTATAAACACAATTTTCAGCATAGTTGCATCTGTTTACCCCATCACTCCATTATTCATTCATACATGTACTTTGAAATATATATACTTTCATCGTGGAAGAGTTATTTAATAACACTCACAAACATTTGAATTCACTTGAAATTTAAGTTTATTTCATGAGATGTCAATGATCAGGGCGCTGTTATACGGCGAAAGTTTTGACAGGCAGTTCATGAAATAAAAACAAAATTCAAACTGAATTCAAAAACTTTGTTACTAAATGGCCCTTCTACAACTTAATTGCTTCATTTTCAACATACGGTCTCAGATCACGTTATTTGCTATAGAAGTACAATTCTGTATTTGTATCTTCTGGTTCTAAATTAGTAATACTACCTTGTGTATGACCATAGTAGCTGGTGTTGTTCAGACACAGTATAGACTCTGGGTTACAGACGAGCTAGCACATTTCTCTGTCTTTTTATAATAATGACTTCACTCAGACATCCGAAGCAACTCGTCTTTCCATCGCTTGTTACTCTTTGCACATCCATTCTCTAACCCCCTCACTGATCACTATTCCCAGTCCTTCATTTCCAGATCATCAGCCTTCCGGAATATCCTTCCTGCTCGTATCTTTCCATATCACACACACACACACACACACACACACACACACATACGTACGAAGTCTTATCAATAAGTATCCGAACTGTTGCCATAGTAACGAAACTAAAGTATGCAGAGTAAAGCCACTTGACACAGATTGACCTTGGACTCTGCTGTGCTTTCGCACTAAGTTTTAACGTTCTAGCATACCTCTGATGTTTAAAGCAGAGCTTGGAAGGAACGTGTGTAGCGTGTGATCGTCGCATGGACCGTGACAGAGAAAGTTATCAAAGCGAAAGTTGTTCAGAGGCCTACACAAAGTTGGAGAGGAGTGTATGAGACGCACACAAGTGTACGAGTGGTTCAGACGTCGATAGGGACGAACGTTCTGGGAAGACCGCAACCAGTAGAACTGAGAAAAACATTGCAGATATGCATGCAGCTGTGAGGGGAAATCGTCGAATCACCATCCGTGAGTTATCAGAGGATCTGCAGATTAGTTACGTTTCAGTTCACTCCATTATCACTGAAGACTTGGGTATGAGACTCGTGTCTGCCAAGTTTGTGCCAAAACTGCTTTCAGCTAACCAAAAAGACACTCGGTTTCAGTTGCAGATCTCCTTGATGGTGTCGAGAACGATGAAAACTTTTTGAAAATTTTGCTAAGGCCTCTGAGCAGGTATCGCCAAGCTTTTGGCAAACTTCGATGCAGATTTTCTCCTCGACTTGGCAACACCCACAATCTGACATAGAAAGGCTATATATACAACGTATCGAAGGTGAGAGAGGCCTTATACAGCTAGAAAACTATTACAAAGTAATCACCATGGGACTACAGAAATACCTATTTCAGAGGCAAGGAAAACTAATACAAATAGCCACAAAACACGAAGAAAACGAAAAACTGTTTTTAGTCTTTAAGGAAGTTGACAAACACATTAAAGAAGTCATAGTACCTAACAATTATGACGAAAAAGACGAAACAACAGAAGCTGTAAAACAAGTGAAACCAAACTAAATCTAGAACAGCAACGGATCATGATAAAACGATAGCAAGACAAGGCCCTTCATGGCGAATATCGGGTTAAGCCAAAGAGAAAAGAAATAGACAAAGCAAAATCCCAACTATGGCTGAAAAGCTCAGGACGTAAAGCTGATACTGAAGGATTTTTAATTGCAGCATGAGATCAAAGCCTTCCCATCAGAAATCACCAGAATCACGTAATGAAAAGAAATACAAGTAACTGTAGAATATGTGCTGATGGAAAAGAAACAATAAATCATATTGTCTATGGCTGCCCAGTACAGGTTAAGAAGGTATATATTCACAGACACGACAGAGTTGGGATCTATATACATTGGAAGCTATACCAATACTATCGAATAACAACAGAAAAAATATGATATAGGCACACACCAGAAAAAGGTCACAGAAAGCAACCATACACTGGGATATGCCAATACACACAGATAGAGAAATCAAGGCTAATAAACTGGATATAGGTGTCAGAGATCACCAAGAAAAGAATGCTTCCTGATCAATACCAACAGAAGACAATGTTTCTCTAAAAGAAACGGAGAAGCTTTCAAAATACAAAGATCTGGAAATAGAGGCGACTCGAATGTCGAGCTTAAAAACAGAAACACTTCCTAAACAACATCCAGACAAATACATAACAAAAACATCAGGACTTACAAGTATATATCACATACAGAATATAGCACTACTAGGCACACAGAGCTGTGCTTGGTAGTGCAGTGAAAGCACGTGGAAAAATAAAACTACTGAAGAAGAAGAAGAAGAAGAAGAAGAAGAAGAAGAAGAAGAAGAAGAAGAAGAAGAAGAAGAAGAAGAAGAAGA
>NC_068997.1:38182177-38184356 GCF_001194135.2 Octopus bimaculoides
CAGCAGATGACAACGTTTCTCGAAAAGAAATGGAAAAACTTTCAAAATACAAAGACCTGGAAATAGAGATAACTCGAATGTGGAGTCTAAAAACAGAAACAATTCCTATCATAGTAGGTGCCTTAGGTATAATAAAAAAATACTCAGACAAATACATAACAAAAATACCAGGACTTACAAATATATGTAACATACAGAAAATTGCACTACTGGGTACTGCACACATTCTACGCAAAACACTTTCAATACAGTAAACATAAAAGCACCACAGCAAACCACAGCACATACCCAAGGCGCACAGAGCTACGCTCGGTAGTGAAGTGAAAGCACGTTATAAAAATAAAACTACTGAACAATAATAATAATAATATAAATAAAATGTCAGATGTTTGGTGCATGAATTTTGGACCACTCTATAAAACGTAATTATTTTACAAGAAGTGTGTACAAGGCAGAACGACTACTATTCTTTTAAGTGGGAGAAGGAACATGTTAAATGCATTGAATGGGATGTTCTGCAAGTGGATAGAAAACAATTCAGAAAACATACATAATCATAGTTTGGAAAGCTGAAGTGCGATGCAGATGTTATGTGAAAATAAAATTGAAAAGTTTTTATGGTAGCCCACAGATATTTTTCTATAATTGTACTTCAATTGACATCAACATTTCGAAATAAAGACGAGGTAAATTTCGGCTGAATAGACAATTCGGTTTCACCATGAGGCAGTTTAGATAGACGACGTCATGAACGGAAAGGAGCTTTCTGCTATGCTCCAAATGTAAATTATTCATGGAGGGAAGACACGTCTAAAGTTGGGAAGTAGGTACATCACATGATAGGTGACTCATGATTATAGCAATAAGAAAAAAGTTGTTGTTACACCTGCATAGGTTTAAATTGCATTTTCTGTTCACTTACTAGAATATATCTAGAACACCTATCTTATCCACTAACACCCATTCTATATGAATTTTGCAAACAATGTATTTAGTCTTCCTTTGATAGAATTTCCGTCCTCCGTGACTTTGTTTCTGTACTGTCATGAACAAAGAATTCAAACTTGAAGCAATTCTAAAACCGTCTCGTTCTACCAGCTCAAGAAATTCCGATTACTTATTTGGTTCTGACGTACTTCCTATGACTAAAATAAAAAAAGGAAATTTATTTGAGCGTGTTGCTTAGTCAATGGATGGACAATGTATGTGGTTTATTCCACTCAATGATTAAATGTTCCCGTTTCAGATATAAACAATCTTAAATCTCATTTTTAGGATGTGAGCGATAGCCTTCATTGAGATTATGCATAATAGTTTTATCCTATCATTTAGGATGTCTTAGGATTCTGTGGATGGCTTTATAATCTTGTTTGGGATTTAAATCTTGCAGCTGTTTTGTTTATGATGACAAACAGAGAAATTTATAGCCTTATTTATAGATTATAAGCAAAGGTTCACACTTGCACTGGTTTTTATAGTCCAGGCAGGATGTATAAACTGGATAATGTGGTCTCATTTACAATAGAAGCAATGATTTTATAATATTCTACGTGTTGTAGGCAATGATCTATGCCGTTGTATAGGATGTGAACAACAATTTTATGCTGTTCCGTGGGGGGTGTAAGCAATGCTTTTTCTTGTAGTGAAATTGGTACTCTCCTTTCCACGTGACAAAGTGGTATATAAATCCACTATAAAGTCAGATAGTCAGTTATTGTAGGCGGGTCAGTAATAGTAGAGTTGTTATACGAATTCTCATTTCGAGTCAGTGTCCGTTACGTGACATATACGAGTTTGAGTTACCGTTAAGGTAGACGTTTCAAAGTCATTGTCTTGCAGCGCTATCGTCAATAGACAGGGAATACCACCACAACATAATAGTGGCTACAAGAATATTACAGTGCCGACAATAACATACAAGTGGACGAGGATCTCACATTTAGAATAGTGGCGACGAGGATATAAACAATTCACGCGGACAACGTTGAAAAAAAAGTTCTTTTCTTTTCGCGAGAAAATAAACAATTCACGCAGACGACGCTGAAAATTTTTGTACGTAGAGAAATTAAAAACTCGACAGAAGAGTAACAAACATTTTTGATGTACATATTTTACGAAAAATCCATACAATTATGGAAAACTTGTTAGAGGGTCTAGCTGAGTTTCAAAAACAACAACT
>NC_068997.1:38184507-38193397 GCF_001194135.2 Octopus bimaculoides
GACGAAAGGAAAGCGTATCTCATTCTGAGGAAACTGGCAGCAATAGAGCATGAGAAATACTGTAATTTTATTTTACCTAAAAAAGTTTCTGGCATAAATTTCACGGACACAATTGACATTTTCTGTAAGATGTTCAGTGAGAAAACATCGTTATTCAACACACAAAGACTTTACCACATAAAGGGTAGAGCGAACTCTCTGTGCGAGAGATTTAAACTGGATAAACTAACTCCAGACTCGTTCAAGTGCCTGATTTTTGTCCTAAAAAGAACGCAGAAGTCAGAACGAAAATTCTCGCAAAGCTGGAAATGAACCAGAATATAACTCTCCAGAAACTGCCAGAAGAGTGCGATAGGATATTAAAAGTAAGGCACGACACAGGAGAAATTCAACGCAGAGATTGTTTACAGATAAAACCAGTGTGGAAGAGTCAGAAGACGGATAAAGTGTTTCACAAAATACACGATGTACAGCAGGAGATAGACCCATGTATAGCATGCGATGGTAGGCACCTGAGAAAAGAGTGTCCGTTCAAAAAACGCAAAGTGTTTTCGTTGTGGGAACACAGGACATATCAAATCGCACTGCAGAACTAAGGTGACAAAACACTGGACCAAACGAGAAAAAAATAAATAACTTGTCATCAGAGAAAAAAGTTTGTAGAACGAACAGAAAATTCGTGAAAGTGAGAATCGAAATCATTAGTATCAAAATGCAATTAGACACGAGGACTGACATCACTATCATAAATGAAGAAACATGGAGGCAAATCAGTATGCCGAAATTATTTAAACCAAATAAAATAGCATATGGTGTTGTAGGAAAGAAATTATATTTCATCGGCGAATGTATTTGCAATGTAACTTTTCGAGGTGAAATGAAAAGAACACTCATTTATTAGTTTAAAAAATCATTAAACAGATTTGGTGCAGAATGCATGGAGTTATTTAAAATTTGGGATACCCCCATTAGTGTTCCGTGAAAATATAGTCGGTACGGTCAAAAGTTCGAATGAAGTCGAACAACTAAGACAAAAAATTAAAAAGTTGTTTCCAAATGATTTTTTTTTTTTGAAGGATTAGGTTCTTGCACTAAAACAAATGCGAGTAACAGAAAAGGTAACGCCTGTTTTTAGGCTCAAACGGAACGTGCCGCTTGCGGCGTTGGAATAGATCAATAAAGAGCTAGAAAGATTAGAAAGTCTAACTATAATTGAAAAAGTCGACCATTCAGACTGGGCAGCTCCGACGGTTTATGTAAAGAAGTTAGATCTTTCAGAGGCCTATCTACAGATACAGGTAGAGGAAGATTGCGCACATCTTTTAACAATCAACACACACCGTAGATTGTATAAATTTAAGCGGATTCCTTCTGGAGAAAAAGTGAAAAAGTGGCACCTGTCACATTTCAACAAGTGATGGACGCAATGTTATACGATTGCGACTTCGCTATCGCTTATCTCGATGATATTTTGATAAAGAGCGAGTCATTGAAGCAACACTTCGAGCATATTAAAAAAGTATTCAGACAAGTAAATGAATAAGGGTATACATGGTGACACCGAACTTCAATACACCAGCAGGAAGCTCACCAGCAGAACTGATGGTTGTGAGGAAGGTGAAATCACTTTTTGACCAACTGTTTCCTGACGAAGAAAGAAAAAGTATCAGAAAAGACAATCCGAAATGTTTCAAAATTGGTGATAAGGTGTACATGAGGTCGTATAAATACGGAAAACAATACTAAGAAGGAAAAATTACAGAGTACATAGGAAAAATGTTGTACAGAATTAATAGCAGAAAAAGTATTGAAACAAGGTACAGAAACCAGTTGAATCAGAGTTTCATAGAAAATGAACTACACAGAGTGGAAGAACCTATGGAATGGCTGTATGACACATTCCAGGTACCAACACTGTTAAAGATGGTTGAACCCACGCGTACAAGTGGCAGGAAAAGGAAGAACACCGAGTTCCTACAAATAGACGCCAAGAAAGAAAAATATTAAGTCGGAAAATTAAAATAAAATTACTTGTTTCCCACAGAAAAAAAAAAAAGGGGGAGATGTAGTGAAAATGGCATTCCCCTTCCCACATGACAAAGTGGTATGAGATTCACTTGTGAACCTCCGAGATATTTCACGAGATGTTTTGTGCTTTCATCCAAAATAGAGACGAATATTTCTCCTTCATGTGATTGGCTTGAAAAGTTGTTAAGATATTAAAATATTTTCTTGACATGAAATCAATGGTAGCCTTAATACACACACATACACACGCGTGTGCACACACACACACACACACACACACACACACACACACACACACACACACACACACACACACACACTACTGGATTCCAGTATTATATCATAGTTATAGTGCTAACAACTTAAGTATACGTAGCATATTAGGAATTAAATCAGCTCTAACATTTTTAACTTAGTGAATTACAATGAATTAAGATTACACTTGTAGTAAGGAAAGAAAACTCATTAGCTTAATGACTAATTCTGGTCAGAAAATGTGGTGGGAGACAAACTAAATATTTACATTAACTGTAATTAAATTCAATCAGAAAGTGGGGAGTGAGTCTGATATCTAGCAAGATCAGTGACAATTCCAAACATGTTTGGGTTTTATTAGATCTAGTATATATATATAATTGCAAAACCTAAAATAGCTTGAAGACTTAGATTGAATAAATATTGACTGGTGTGGCAACTATCAATGCCTGGAGGAAATTGTGAAGGAATACTTACTGTATATAAAACAAATTAATTCAGAGTTAACATACTTAATATAACGAGCACATAATTAAAAGTATGGTTTGCTGATGAGATTTGATACGACCGAAATATAACTGGCGCAATCATTGATTATCTTATCAAATAACAGATTTATTTTCCGTAGCAATGTAGTCTAATTAGTAGTGCGTGGGCGCCGATTCCTTGTAAAAAAAAAATAACAATTAATAATTGCACACGTTGAAATGATATCTATCTTATCAATGATGACAACTTTTCCATAATTATTACAAATTTGATAAAATCTATGAGTAAAGAAATTTGTGAAGTATTTGTAAAGACGAAGAAAATAAATATTTTCACTTGAGTTTAATAATTAATGTAGTAGAAATAAGTAAACTCGTTGTGGGAGAATTTAGAATTAAATTACATAGCGTGCATTATTAACTAATTGACTGTGGTGGGAGTGAAAGCCTGTGCGCAAATCCTTTCAGACAAACCATATTAATTAGTCTCCCTCAGACAGCGTAATGTTAATGATTTAAGATTGAAACAAGATATTTGTAAATAGGGATCAAATACAGTTTCAAAAATTAAAACAAATGATCACAATGGGGCCAGACATTATAAATAATTCAACTCTGGTGTAGAGATGTTCAAACAAAAGAAGACAATTTTCTCATTAATTCAGTGTGAATCATTTATTTATTGAAATGTGTTACAAAAAAAAACACATTAAACTGTTTTACCAGATTTCATTTGTAATATTATTGTTATACAAGATATGTATGACAAATGTAATACCATATAACCAAAACAAATATGGCATCAAATCCGCTGAAGTAAACTTACTCTGAACAAATATCGTTAACGAAGACCTCTTTGGTCTGTCACTCACTGTTTGTATTTTTCTTTGTCTCTTCAAATGAAACTATAAATAACGAAACGAAAAGACTGAAGTCCTATCGATATTAGACTAATCGAAAAGAAAAATTGAAAGACGTGGAGAAATACAGAGGACAGTATATACGCGCGCGCACACACACGCACACACACACAGACTTATCTACATACATACATACACATATATATATATATGAATATATATGCATGTATGTATATGTGTGTGTGTGTGAGTGTGTATGTATATACAAAAATTGCTGTGTACCGTGCATTTGTACTGACATCGCTCCTTTACTCGTGTGAGACATGGACCTTTTACAAACGTCATGTAAGGGTCCATAAACGCTTTCATCAGAGATGTCTGAGACACATTCTGAATATTGGCTGGACCTTAAAAACTCCAGACACGCAGGTCCTGAGGACAACTGATATATTGAGTATTGAGGTGATGGTGCACAAGCACCGGTTACGTTGGACTAAACACCTCATTAGAATGAAGGGTAGCAGTATCCCTAAACAGATGCTTTATGGGGAACGTATTAATGGAAAGAAACTCCAGCAGAAACCAAGGCTGCGATTTAAGGACTGTGTCAAGTCCTCATTAAAGGCCTGTGATATGCAGGAGACTGACTGGGAGAGAAATGCCTATCATCGACACAGATGGAGGAAGCAGGTTAAGAATGGGGCCGAGACCTTTGAGAGAGCGCGTATTCTGCATGAAGATTTTAAACTTGCTGCTGGAAAGCGTACTGCTAGTGTAGTAAATGAGGAAAGCTTGGTTTGCAATGTTTGCAGTCATGTGTGCTTGTCAAGAGCAGGACCCATTAGCCGCAAATGCAAAATGCTCTTCCTCGGTCACGAGCAGACGGCCATCATCATATGTATATTCATGAATGAATATATATACACACACACATTTGCCCCAACAGAAGAAATAACTATTCAGAAAGTCGAAGTATCCCTGTGCAATGCCTTAAACACACACACACACACACACACACACACACACACACACACACACACACACACACACACACACGCACACACACACACACACACGCACGCACACACACACGCACACTCACATATGTAATGTATGTATGTATGTATGTATGTGTGTATGCATAAAAGAAGAACACAAATTCACAACAACTGTTTCGGCAGCATTTTATTGATGTACTTTTTACATCAAGACAAAAATCCGCTATCTTCAGGTAAATTTTAATCAAACAAACGGGTAAGACAGAAATAGAAATTGACTAGATCAATAGCTACATAGTGTAACAAGTGAATGTTTTAAAAGAAACAATACAATTTATAAAAGCAGTTTGTAAGACACGCATTGGCTATAGTTAAAAAATGATCTAATTTCTCAAATTGCAATCTTCATTCGTTTATAGCCTTGGCTTGTTAATTTTCTCATGAAAATAAACATTAACTATAATAGAGTGCACACTTCGAAAAATATCAAAATGTGTTTACAAGCAAAGAAGCACATACAGAAGATGCAACTGTTGTTCCTCAACTGAACTCTGAACTACAATACAGTGTACACGGGGCTAATCTTATGGATCAGGCAGATGATTGCATTATAATGAATTCATATGAGTACTTACTATGAAAATAAATTATTGATACTACTAGATATATACGGATATTGAATTTGCAGAATCGCTCGACCGATGAACAAAATACCTTGCTCTATTTAGTTACATCACTTTACATTTTAAGTTCACTCTTTCAATTTTTTTTTTCATCCTTCCGGGGTCAAATGAAGACAATATAATCGACAGTTTCCTCCGCAAAACTGCATAGTTTTGTGTTTTCATTAGAAATCATTGCCTCCTTATTATGTAACAAAAGTGGCAGGAATAATATGCCGATAGATTAAATCACTTGTTCTGCGTTCAAATCCTGCCGCTTTGCATTCCTGCATAGTCAAAAGCATCATATCGACCACTCAAGTACTTGTATAGATTTGTCGACTACATCACTTACTTAAATTTAGAGGTTTTACACGAAAAGCAAGAATCATTGTTATTATTTCTAGTAGCGATCCATGCTAAGTCGGAAAGTGATGCATCACCAGGATTATCGATTATTTCCACACACAACATTGTCCTTACTTACCTACGCCCAATGTTTGTACGTAGTGTAGACTTACTTGTAGCCAGTGTTTGTAAACAATCTAATACAATGTATTTGGTCTACATTCACCTGCATACAACGTTTGTATATAGTGTACACATACCTTTACACAATGAATGAGGTCTACACTTACCTATGCAATTTTTATATGTAGACTACACATACACATAATTTTCATATGTAGTATACATTTACCTACACAAAATGTTTTTATATAATCTACACTTATCTATCCACAATGCTCATATGTAATCGATACTTAACTACTCACAAAATTGGTTCCGTGAAATCACAAAAGTTTAGTTGGAAGTTTTGCTGAATATATTTTTAACACATCATACACTTGGAACTGAAGTACTATAATAAAATATAAAAGACAGTGGTCCATTTATTTCAGTTATTTAAAATGAAGGCAAGTTACCTTCTTCGGATGGTTGTTTATTGCAGCTAACTTTCATTGGGTACTATTACCTAATTTTCAAATACATATTAGTGAGGCATACACTAAGCTAACTTCAAAGCGTGGAGTAGAATATAAACATAAGACTAATTGCATGAGAGCCAAAAGCCCTTGTAAAAATAATATTATGTTGAATTATTTCTTTCCACTTACCTTACTGGCATTTCCGATATTTACAGTTTCTCCCACTTCAGCTACATGACCAATTATTCCTTTTCCCCACTGAACTGTAATACTAGCATCGGTTGTAACTGATGGCATCAGGGTAGTACCAGAATGGACATCGAAGATTTTGGACACCAAAACAGGTTTTTCTTTAATTGATTTATCAACCAAAAAGAGTGATCCTTTATCACCATCTACAAGGATGCTAATGTTGGCAACAATTTTAGCACTCAAACTGGCTAGGTTCAAATCATTTGAGATATCTTTTACTATTTCTAAAAAGAAATCTTTTTCATCCAAATGGAACATTTCCCGTTTCATGTCAATATCCTTGCTGGGGTAGCGTGGAATTCGGATCTTTGACTCAATGAGCATGCTTAGCATATTTAAGGAGGTCGGCGGCAAAGAACGAAACTGGCGCATCTCCTTTAAACTACTCCGCCTGGCCTCAGTATTTGAATCAAAAGTATATGTTGATGGGCAATATGTACGGAATATATTGCGTAATTTTGACTTCGCAAAATCTTGACGTAAATGTTTCTTAGAATTAGATCTATGGTGCTTGGATTCTGAGAAGAAAGCTTGTTCATTGTTACATTTTAAGTCATTAGGAGATGTGGGTGTCAGACTTTCTTGGCCAGAGGATCCTTTTCTTTTGATTATAAATTCTTGAAGTGATTGGAAGCCATGGAGAACCAACCATTTGTTTATTAGAGTTATGTCAGCTTTCCGAAGAAAATAATCACAGGCACTCTCAGGATTGGCATCCAACCAGCTTTCAATTTTGCTCGCATTTAATGTAGGATGTAGCCGATTCATGGTTGTTTTCGGATAATATCGTTATAACTTTACTGCCCTAGATAAAATAAAAGAAAAAGAGACGCGTTATAATAACACAGTGCAGATTTCATAATAAAAATGTTTCTTTTAAAGATTCTAACAAGATTACTTTCAGTCAGTATCATAAACAGTTGTTAGCATTAATTAGAAACCATTCATTAAATGAAAATATCATTATATTAAATTATCATTAACTGATAAATAATGTGGAAAACAATCAGAAACTTTAATGAAAAGTGATGCCATTAATCAATAGTTTGTTGTTAGCTAGAAAAGAATCGATGAATTAACTCCAATATATCATAAGTGATAATTTTATCGACACAGATATCAAGTTTGCTCAAGATCGATAACCCACACAGTTCCGAAAATTTTTAATCCAGCCCTAAACTGACTACCCATATCTTTTTCATTTAAATGCAGAATGTAAGCCATAATTTTGGCAATCCTTCTGTTAAGGTAGCCTTGTGGAATTTTGTAAATATATTTGATAATAATTCTATTTATTGATAATTTAAATTTCATTTTAAATCATGTTAATTCAAATATCTCAGCCAAGTTTACTTCAGTCTAATAATAACCATAAATTTATTTAACATCTTATTATTACTTTGCATTTGTATGGCGGTGATCTGGAAAACTCATTGATCGTGTCGAGAAAGTGTATTTCAGTATTTCTTTCAACTCTTTACTATTTCCTTACATCCGTTGAGGTTAATTTTGTTATTCATTCCTCTGGGGTCGTTAAAATAAAGTAACAGTCAAGTATTTGTCATTTTGATTGGTTTTCCCCTCCCCTCGAAAATTAGATCACTTATCATTAATAATTACTCAAATTAAGGTGGCGAACTGGCAGAATCGTTAGCAGGTTGGGAAAAAAGTTAAGCGACATTTCGTCTATCTTTACGTACTGAGTTCAAATTCCGCCGAGGTTGACTTTACCTTTCATCCTTTCGAGGTTCATAAAATAAGTATCCGTTGAAAACACGAGTCATTATAATCGAATTAACCTCTCACACAAACTGTTGGCCTTGAACCAAAATTTGAAGCCAATAAATACCCAACTTATTTGCAATGTTGAATTGTCTTGATTCTGTCCTTTGAGATCGTATCGTTGACATTTATTATGATTCCAGATTTTTTATTCACTGATTTTTTCTCAAACTTTCTGGATGCACTAGAAGTTTGTTAACTAATTCACCCAATTTATTGTCACTTCTTGTAAGTTCACCAATTTCATCAGATGCAACGATATAGAGAAAGGTGCAGGGACTGGAAATGAGATGCTATCGTAACATCTTAAGCTTCACGTAATTTCACAACATCAGAGTCGAGTATATTCATGAAACCATAGAATATATATATATATATATATATATATATATCATATTAGGGATAAAAATCCAAATTTACAGGTAAGAACTCAACTCAATTTAATTTAATTTATCAAAAGTAAAATTGAATTAAGTTTCACAATATATAATATATAAATATATAATTTAGAGATAAGAACCACAATTCTTGAACTCATCTATGAAAATCCACAGTCACATATAGAAAAATTTTATAAGTAAATACACTAAAAACATCTATAATAAAAATACAAAGTAATAAATATTTCAATAATAA
>NC_068997.1:38194019-38196345 GCF_001194135.2 Octopus bimaculoides
ATTATGTCGGGTTCTTTTGGCAAACCTTGAAAGTACAGGAAAATAGGCAAGCAAACACTTACCCAAGATGCAACGCAGCGGAACTGAAAGCGTAACTATGCGGCTGAGAAGCGCACACACGCGCGAACACACTCACAACACACACATACGCACACACACACACACGAATACAAACACATATGTGTGCATGCATGCATACATATACACAAATATATAAGCATGTGTGCGTGTACGTTTAGAGAGAGAAAAGAAGGGGGAGAGGAATGTGTGTGTGTGTGTGTGTGTGTGTATGTGTGTGTGTATGTGGGTGTGTGTGTGCGTGTGTGTGTGTGTGTGTGTGTATGTGTGTGTGTGTGTGTGTGTGTGTAACATTCTTAAGCTGCAACAGATTTGAAACAGGAGTCGGTGAAAGTTTTGTCGATACACATTCTTGTCTATGTGTGATGGAATGTTTTGCACGTGTCAAAGTAAAGGCTTAACATTTTTGAAACATAAGGGGCCATTGTTGTGTTATGTAAGAATGCAATATCCTCCTGAAAAGGCATATGCATGGTATTTGTGTTTGGCCATAGGTAGAATTTCCGAAAGATTAACTGAGAGAGCAATGGGCTCAAAGTTCTGTAGAAATTGGAGTTATCATGACTAAGAAGATCTATTTAAAAACGAAGTTGTGCAAGCGTAGAAGTAGTTAAGAGTGTATTATTATATCTGGAAATGTGCACATGGTGATCTTACTGGAAGCTGCTTATTGTGTGGTAGAGACAGAGAACGAAAGAGAGTTGCTGCTCAAGGGGAGAGAATCACTTCTAAGTATATCTTTCTTTTGTCTTTTGCGGAGAATTTTTTTCTTTTTTTGTTTCAAAGAGTGAAGAGTGATAAGAGCATATATACTATTGCATATTATTACTTATTATATTATATTGATATTCTTCCATTGATACAATGCCACAGATTCAAAGAGAGAGAGGATAATCGATTGAACCGACTTCACGATAATCTCAGTATGTCAATCCTGACTGTCAACTCCAGAAGGATTTAGCAGAGAGCGCTATGCTGTTCCCATTACCCTACAACATTGATACTGTAATTATAAAATGACGATTGTTGCTAGAGAAGTGAGTTAGCGAAACTAGTATTTGAATGTTTTAACTTCATACTTTTACTGCATGTCTTTCATCACTTCAATGTCGATGAAAATAATAATCAGTCTGTCGAATTTGAACTCAGAGCACAAAGACAGATAGGATGCTGCTAAGCATCTTGCCCAGCATACTAACGACTCTGCCAGTTCACCGCCTTCATAACCAGTAAAATATTGTTTCAAATTTTGGCACAAAGCCAGAAAACTTGGGGTAAGGGTATGTCGATGACATCGACCCCAGTACTCAACTGATACTAATTTTAACGACACCGAAATGATGAAGGTAAAGTCTACCTCGGTGGAATTTGAACTCCCAATGTAAAGACGGACAACATGCCGCTAAGCATTTTGTCCACTGCTTTGTAACCAGTAATATCAATTCAAGTGACCTAAATATTTATATCTGGACTTGTGCCTACGTATGAAATCAATATATCGATAGTTATGCTGAGGCAATATTTTGATGTTTTTTCAAACCAATAAATATTGATTATCAGAAATAATATTCATAAATTCGATTCGGAAGAGCAGAGTAAACACTTAATAATGAAAGGGCGGCTTACTTGTATGAATCTCAGCCTTGAACATTTTTCTTATTTTATTTATTTATTTATAAATTTATTTATTTATTTATTGTTATAATGTGCTTGAACATGTTTTTAGCAATTTGAAATATTTGAATTATATACTCAATCGTTAATTTTCTTCAAACAATTTAAGAATTATTTTCTGGTCTTTATATGTGTTCCTATTTGAAACCGTTTTTGAACGAAATAAATAGAGGTTCTCACCAAGACAGAAAGGAAGTATCGTGTATGTACTGAATGCCTAAAAGCTGCATTCGTTAGACTTAAATGACTGAAACCATACCTAAAGAAGGTTTAATGGTAGTTTACGTTTCCACATATCCATCTCATATAAAATGACAAAATAAAGGAAGAGATAAATTCAGCTCATTTCCAATGTCAACAAAAATAACATAACAGATTCACTAATAAATATGAATACTATTTTGATTAATTGTTACATTTAATATCTGATATATTACAAATCTGAGAGTCATACACGCTACAAATGGTTTCTACTGGTGTCAGTTTATTGAAGCTCTTCCTATAAAATTAAGCGTTAATGACAGAAAAGTTTGTGTGTATATATATATATATATATATATATATATATATATAT
>NC_068997.1:38196547-38220295 GCF_001194135.2 Octopus bimaculoides
AAGTACCACATTTAATCTTTTGATTAAATCTATATTATTATATATATATATATATATATATATACATATATAAAAGTTACGAAGGGTATTGGAGTCAACCAAACCCTAAAGATACAGGTAATACCGAGTAAGTGCTGTATACCGACTAGTTTTGCCTCTGACGTGGTTGCAGCATGAGTGGGGAATATAACATGGGTCGTGTATTAGCGTGTGTATATATAAAAAAGAATAAGATAAAGAGACCAATGGCATAAGTAAAATTATATATATATATATATATATATATATATACACATACACGAGTTGGACGCAGTATACAGGTGGGCTGATGACAACAACATGCAGTTTAATGCACGAAAATTCCAAGCCCTATACTACTAGCTCACAAAGTTAAACGACGTACAGACAAGATACACTAGACCGGGAGGAATTGAAATTCCTGAATCAAAATCTGTGCGTGACCTGAGCATTGACATGAGAAATGATGCGTCTTTGCATGTGCATATTACCAATTTGGTAGTAAAATTTAGACGGCTAGATGGAGGGATCCTCTGATCTTTCAAAACAAGAGAAAAGAAGACATTGATGATCCTTTGGAGAACATACGTCCTCAGCCGCTTGGACTACTGCTCCCAACTATGGCTACCACAGAATATAAATCTCACGGCAGAACTCGAAGCTACACTAAGGAAATCGTCTCGATGCAAGGTATCAGCTACAGGGAAAGACTGAAATAATTAAAACTCTTCTCCCTGGAATGTAGGCGGGAAAGATATGCACTGATATACATATAGGAAATCCTAGAAGGCCTTGTATCAAACTTTGGCATTGAAAGTTACTCAAACTGTAGAACGGGGCACGACTTCAGAGTGCCAAAAATCCCAGGATCGCCATCAAAATACAGGACCAAATATTGCAACAGCTTGGGCTTCAAGGGCTCAATATCCTTCCAAAATGCTTGATAGACCTGCATGATGTGGAAGTAAATGTCTTTATAACAAACCTGGATCACTTCCAGTCAAGGGTTCCAGACGAGCCTACTTCATGGCAGGAAATACAGATGAGGGCATCGGCATCAAACGCCCTCATTGACCAAATGCCACATAACAGGGGAGATTTCAAATAACGGTGTAGCACAGTCAACGGTGGTGCCCCAGCATGACCGCAGCTTTGTAGATGAAAAATTTTTCAGAATTAAAGAATATATATATATATATATATATATATATATATATATAAAGCGCACAAATGTTCTAAAAAAATGTTATTTACTTTGTGATTAAATTTGGATGTTATATCTGGAAAATGGAAGTAAGACGTTAATGTATCTGTTGTGTTCTATTTATTACAATAGATTCAACAAACATATTTTCTAAAGAATAAAATGTGAACACAATCTATAAACTTTATTTTTTAAATTTTTTTATTGTTTTTCATTTACTCACTTAAAATAGCTAAAATCAGTTACATATTTTACTGACAGATCTCATATTTTTATATTTACTTTGAAATGCAGCAGTAAACTCAAGCAATGCATAAATGTGCATACTAGGCATAATGGATAGGATAGAGATAGCGATGCTTCTGATAACTTGGGTATTCACAATGAATTGTACAGAACGAAGTAAACCGAAACGAAACTCTTCAAACTCAACCGAATTACAGACACTCATCAAGAAAACAAACCGACAAAATGAATGCATTTTATGTAATAACTATTAACACAATATAAATAGAAAAGTTTTACTACGTATATTATGGAATACAGCACAAATAGAGAACTTCTATCACCTATATTGCACAGAAGGTATCAACCAACGATGGAACCTCTAAACATTTAGCTGGCCATCAAATTTTCACCAAATTACATCCTAGCGCCATAAAAGAACAGTCCTTCATACAGCATACTAGAACAAAAATGGGATAGTCACGTTTCAGAAAACGCCGGTGAAATGATACTTGTGAGCATAAAGATATTTTGCTCGATTATTAGAATACGAATGCCACGAAATATACTGGATTTATTATACATCAACAGTATCAGATCGTGTCTGCTTTTCTACCAATTAATCCGTCGATATTAAGCAATTCGTCTACTAATATTGAAAAAGTAATTTAATTCAAACTCTTTGCTTTCATAATATTTCAGTGGTATCTTCGCCACAGCTTCTACAAGACTTAATATATCGTCTATAGAACACTGTTATCTGAAGGACTATGATATAGACAGAGCTGTCAACAGCTGTCTAGAATGCTTGGTATATTCTCGACGTTGAACATTATATCAAACTATGAACTAATCTCTCGTTTATAGTGGCATTTACATTCGTCGATTATGACTAGATGTAAACCAGCAGCTATGTCGAACTACCTAATTAACATTGTTGCGTGCGCTTATTCTAACCATTTATACTATATTCTGGAATTTGCCCTATGTATAATATTAGTATGAAACCCGAATAGGAAAATGAATGGTACGCCATATAAATTTTTTTTTTCAAACCCTAGAAATTTTAATTACATCCATTCAGACTGAAATCTCTCTAGAATAACATGTCAGTG
This sequence comes from Octopus bimaculoides, assembly GCF_001194135.2. Lineage (NCBI taxonomy): Eukaryota > Metazoa > Mollusca > Cephalopoda > Octopoda > Octopodidae > Octopus > Octopus bimaculoides. The sequence goes on from NC_068997.1 coordinate 38,199,110, forward strand.
CATGATTAAGTAGTTCAGAAGTATCCTTTGCAACCATGTAGTTTCGGTTACGATCTCAATGTGCTGCACCTTGGGAAAATATCCTCTATCATAACCTCTTTATTTGACGAATAACTTGTAAGTGGAATTTGGTAGACACAATCTGTTTTGAATCTGAGCTTATAAAGACATATACGCACATGCATCCACGCATGTATACACATACGTACGTACATACCTACTTACATGCATGCATACATACATACATACATACATACATACATACATACATACATACATACATACACTCACACATACATAATAGATGCTTTTTCGTATACGAGCAAAGCCATTGCTAGAAGGAATCATTGAAATAAGTCATTAATGATGCAATATGAGGCCCTTGTATGACTCTTGATCCCGGCAAAAATTTGCACATTCTTTTGCATAATGCACAGCTGAGCTAGCTGGCAGACGGAACAAGTGCTACAGTATGAAGTCTTGTGACATAACTTTTCAATCTTTCAACACCTCTCCACAGGTTGCACATGTTTTGTTGTGAACAATAGCCGTATCACAATATATAAGGGGTTGATTCATGTGAGTTCTCCGATAGCTGATCAGGCTTGCATGACTCAAGTATTTCCTCTCACAAAACACACACATAAAAAGCAACACTCTCTCATTTTCCACAGGTTCATTCTTTCTAAGCCTTCTCTTGATCTTCTCGTGCTTCATTCTCGCTCTTTCAAACTTCGAACAACCACTGTGCACTCTTTTCCTCCATCCATTTCGGTCTTGTGCATCCCTCTCTCAATCAACAACTGAAACTCCAGCATACATACATACATACATACACACATACACATACATACATACATACATACATACATACATACATACATACATATATACAACCTGCCCCAGAGGCATGATATACTTCCAGGGACTATTTACAATGCTATCCGCAGGAATGACTGCCCTGGCGTATTCACACCTTTAAAAACAAGGAATACGGGTGGAACACCCCAATAAAAATATCAATTCGGTGTAAACATAAGAGACCTAGTAATGTTCTGTGGGATAGAGCACACAAGTCATGCGCTGCTGTAGAAGTCAGCTACTCAGCAGATGTGAATGTGTAATCAAAATTCCAGGACAAAGAGAACATTTATAGCGGAACTTACAGCTCTTGTTCTCTGACTATGAATTCTCGTTCGTATCCATCATCATAGTTGCATTAGGTTGTGTACCAACAAAATTTCACAAAAGACGTTTGAATATGAAATTAATAAGGAGTAAGATGCACAGAATATACATATTTGATTTCTTTTTCCTAAATTATTACGAAGATCTTAAAATTTCTAGTCTAGGTAATCGTGTACAGCATCATTCCATTGTCTTTTCAAACCATCGTCATGACATAAAGCGAGGTATATCAATTAATCATCAACAATGTATGTATCTCTCTCTCTCTCTCTCTCTCTCTCTCTCTCTCTCTCTCTCTCTCTCTCTCTCTCTCTCTCTCTCTCTCTCTCTCTCTCTCTCTCTCTCTCTATCTATCTATCTATCTATCTATCTATCTATCTATCTATGTACAGTATGTTCGGACTGAATTGGACGATTTTATATCTTCTATCAGGAACAGCTTGATGTATTGGTGAACAGCCAATAGCATTAGAGAGCATAGAGACAGAAATTGTAGTGGAGAAAAGTTAGCTGATGTGGTGGACTGGAGGGCATCTGAATATTAGTTACTTGCATCTTAATGTTTTGCACCGGGTATCAAACTGCCGATATCATGACTGCTGCTCACCGCTCAATGAACACTTTATAGACTATAAGAAGTAACATGGACAAATGCAACTGAAGCTACAAAGCCGTAGCCATCCAGAAAGGACACACCATGTGTTCTGACGTCATGTTGCCCCACATCTTTGAACAGAGATTTAAGCTCAATTCAGAGGGTTATGTGAAACTGCTGGAGACTGTGGTCGCTGATGAGGTCGCTGCTAGAAGGACATATATATGATAGCAGGACTCAACTCCTTGGCATAGCTCCTAAGAGATTCGAAGTGTCTGTCGGAGAATTTTTATGACTTTGCCAGTCACAATATCTAACTCCTTATTTCTTACGATTGTAATTGGATTATTATATGTGTGGTGCGGTTTAGAAAGGCACCAACTGTGCTGCCTGCAATACCAAGGCCGAGCTGGAGGTCAAAATCAAGGAAGTGTTCGAATATCTTCCTAGGGACACGGTGAGAAACGCCTGCTCCAGGTTCCGGAGCAGACTTGGGATCGCGGTGGAAGTTGAGAGCGGCTACTTCGTGTAAATTGTTATTTCCCAGTCATAATCTTGGTGATACTTTCTGACTTTTTAAAAACTACTTTGTTTTTGAATTAGATACTGTGTTTTCTTTTTCTTTTATACAAATTTGGCCCAAACACCCTGTATATATATACTGGGGTATATATAATGATTAACGCATATATATATATAGTGAGTCAATGCCTAAATTTCTATATTAAATCTAGCTTCAGTTTCACTGCTATCAAACTAATTGTGTCCATATTCGATAGAACAGTTCTGCTTACATTTGCATTTCTACTCGAGCTATCCAAATAAGTTTGGGGAAATGATAGTTTCAAACAGTAAAATATTCAAATTGATCAGTTAAAATATACATAACTGAAATAGTGAAGAAACAACCGAATAATGAGAGGCAATAAGTAAATTGGGAGCATAATACACGTTATTTTTTTTTTCGCATTCTATTTCTGATGTGTTCTAACTTTAAGCAGATTTTATTCTCTCTGAACCAAAGAGACACAAAAAGAAAAACGAAATCTATGTTAATAAACTTTATAATCGCTTCAAAAACAAAACCTATTTTTGGCATTTCCTTTTTAAATATATTTGTGTAAGGAAATCAACTGTGAAATCATTTATCCCAACATACACTGCACTTATATTTCATTGACAGTAAAGGTACCATTGAAAATGTTGAACAAGGTAAAATCATGTCACTTGCCAAACACATTAACTCTAAAACTATAAATATAATACGTTGTGTACCTTTAGAGAATACTATTAACAGTGAGACTTATATCATCACTATATTTTTTCAGTATATATATATATATATTTATATATATATATATATATATATATATATATATATATTTGACAAGATACAAAAATATCAATATCTGATTTGTCGTTGGCACACTTCGACCCTGCAACGGAGTTTGTTGCAGCTTCAGACGCTTCTGAGTACGGTATAGGAGCAGTAATGCTATATAAATATAAAGATGGTTACATGAAGGCAGTGGTGCATGCCTCATGTTCTCTGATATCAGCAGAAAAAATATAGTCAAATGGAAAAAGAAGTTCTGGCGATCATTTTTGCCATGAAGTTTTCGTCTATAGATTGACCACCGACCGTTATTCTCAATATTTGGGTCGAAAAACGGATTCCTACCCATACTGCTAATAGGTTACAACGCTGGGGTACAATATTATTAAACTATGATTTTAAGATAGCGTATAGACCATCCAAGAAATTAGGTGAGGCAGATTGTCTGTCAAGACTGATTTTAAAAAAAGTGGAACCGTTTGAAGACACCGTGATTGCCGCCTGGCGAGCGGAAAATGAAATTTAAAATGTTTTGTGTAACATCATTCGTGAACTGCCAGTTACTTTACAAGACATAAAACTGAAACCAGAAAATTGTAAATTCATGAAATACTGAAGGCTAAAAGAAATAAAAGTATCCGCAGCACAAATGCGAACCATTTCTCACTGCCTCACAATATGTTGATGTATGCGCAAAGAGTTGCAGTGCGAGCCATGCTACTAAAGCAATTATTGAAGGAATTTCATCTGGGCCACCCAGTGATTTCGGGAATGTAATCATTAAGTTACGTATGTTGACCAACAATAGACCGTGACATTGAAGAATTTATGAAAACACACACTGTGTGCTTTAGCTGCAAAATTACCTACCACTAAATGGCAACCGTGGCCAAAAACAAATGTTCCATGTCCAGACTGCATGTGGATTACGCAGGTCCACTCAAGGGTCAAATGGTCAAGCGGGCGTTTTGTTGATACTTTCAAGAGGGCTTTGAAAAAAGGCGAACAATGATGTGATGGACGATTTTGTACTCCAACAATTTCTAAGAGTGTACCGAGTAACACATAACCTGAATACACCGTCGGGAATGTCATCCCTAGAATTGATATTTGCTAGAAAGGTCAGATTTGTTTTTGATAAGTCGATAGCAAGTGAAAATAAAAAAGGCAAACCGCATAAATACTTCAAAAGTTAGGTGACAAGGTCTTTTTTAAAACCTATAGATATGTAATAATTAAATAAATTGGAAGAATGACATTCCTGGTAAAAGGGAAAACATGTCGAATACAAAACCAACTAAAAAAAGAGAAATGAATCTTTGTGCAAGTATTGTACTACACGTTTGAGGTACCAAAACCAAAACAATTTGAAACTACAAGTTCTAGCACCAGAAAATGGAAAAGAACGGAAACACTGGAATTGAACCCTAAGCGTAAGAGATATTAAAACTCTGAGCGGAGTTCAATTCTCAAAAGGGAAGAAGATAGGGGAGACTGATTCTAAAAAGGGGAGATGTTGTGGAAGGATTCCGACCACCCTTCAGGTGACTAAAAGGTGGACTAACTCATTATTATAAAGTAAAGAACTGTTAGCGATTTACAGTTCGTGTTACTAGCATTTTTTTTGCGTTAATCATTATTTGATCCCTGTTAGACGTAAGTTGCAATGCTGATTAATTGTTGAAGGTCTCCCGGAAGGGTAAACCTAATTGCTGGACCTAATTATTGAATTATTGAATTGCTACTTGCTGTTATTTTGTCTGTGAATTTATAATTGTTTTGTTCCCCATTTATGGGGAAGGATGGAAAGCGAACCAGTTCTGGCCGGCAGCTATGCTTCAGCCACTGGAAGAGGTTTGACAACAGATTTGTTGCAGGTTCGAGAGATAAAGATGGAACAGAGGAAGTTGAAGGAGTTCAACAGACATAGTAAAGGAGGGAACTAGTAGAAATTCCAGGGTTAAATGAAATGTTTTTGTATAACATGGATAAATTAAGAAATGGTGTCAAACGCAGGAGTTATTCAAATCATTTATACTTCCAACATATGTTTCGAAAAAAGCATTGAGATTATTCTGGAGGGAATAAAAATGGTGTAAAACAATGCAATCATCTTATCGGGAATAAAAAAAAGAAACAAAACACATCAATAAGCCGTTTTAACCAAATGTGATTACCGCGAACGTAAGTATATGATGTAAGGAGAATGCTAGCAAGTTATTTTTTTTTAAACCATTAATAGATTTAACGTCAAAGGTAATTAAGAAAAAGAGAAGGAGGAAAAAGAAAGACATTAACAGAAAATTAAGAGTGGAAAATATAGTGTGATAGATGAATGGGAATAAAGTTTAAAGGCGTGGAAATAGATATATGTAGTGGAAATGAATTTTATAGATCGAATTTTATAGATTGGCAAAAATTACTTATAGGAACTAAAAATATATTTTTGCCAATATTTACAACGATAAACGCATTCTATGAGAAATTGCTCTTCGTTACAGAGCAGACAAAAAGATTTACTTTTGTCATATGGGAAGGATCTAGTTACAATTTTCCATTCCAAACCGAATTGCTTATGTTACTTTAGAGACTAAATTTATTTACTAAGCCCAGTATTGTTCCGTTTATTGATATGTCTAAATGTACAATAATGGTTAAATGTTCTTTTCGACAACTGAGACGATAAGCTACCTATATACAAAAAGACGTCAGAACCGGAAGTAATTTTACATTGATAAACAGAGTTTCTAGTCTTAGAATTACTGCTAAAGAAATGAATACGATCCGAATTTATATCAGAAATATTTATATTGTTGTTATTATTGTTCAAAGAATGGTTAGCGTTAATAATATCACTGTTATTATTTTCATTAGGTGGATTTGTATTTAACAACTTATGGTTATGCGAAGAAATGATTTGTGAAAGGTTTTTGCTGTTTGAAAAACCTATCTTAATTCGGTGTGAATTGACAATGGAATGGTATCTGGGGTTTTTTGGAAAATTCTTATCTATAGCTTCCCGTAACTTATAAGGGAGGTTGGATTTGATTTGCTTATCAAATAGAACGATCAACCAAACTGTTTTACTAGAACACCTTGTTATTATGGTAATTATCTTTAAAAGTCCTAGACTTATTCTTATTACGTATAAAGGGATATAAAGAACGGTTACCTCCCTTACACTGTAAAATTATATTTTTCGATTTATTGTTGTTATTCGAACTAAATTTTACATTGTTATTACCGTTATAATGTGTTTTCACAACAACAGCCAGAAAATAATGAACAGTAACAACAACAAGAAGAGTCACTCCGAAATTCCAACATAATAGCTGATTTACTGAACGATAGTTTCTATTCACCTCTCTCTCTCTCTCACCACACTCACAGCAGCCACCACAATTATCATCGACGTCAGACTGTCATCCTAAAAACATTAGCTGTCAGCCTATAATATTCCCGTCATATAGCTAACTCTGTTTAGAGGAACTGCAGACGCTTTAATTCGTAGTAATAGCTGTGTGAACCATGTTGCAATATGTATGTATACAAAGTACATTCCAGGAGTTTTCAGACTTTTCAGGACACGTTTATCAATTTCAAATAAGTAAAAAATTGTAACCTTCTTCAAATTCACCTGTTGTATGGTCCCAGCCATTTCGTGTGGGCCTCATGGAAGTCCTCTAAAGTGAAGATGTTTCAGACTCTTTTCACAGGCTTTTTCATTTTTGAAACGATGCTCCTGAGATTCTCCTTCAGATTAAGGTACAACCAAACACCACAAGGAAGAACAGTTTTTATTCTCATCTTTGTTCCCAGGTTGTTCATTACTGAGTACTCTGGAAACAAACTTTACAAAAATGTTGCTCTTGTTCAGATCTTCGTGAATAATTCTGTGTGCAGTTGCCACACCAACTCCAAATTGCGGGATTATTGTCTTTATCGACACACAAAGGTCTTCATCCAGAAAATTGTATATTTTCTCACCTTACTTTGATGTTCTGATGTTCCCCCCGCCCACACACACATCTCACATCGTTTATCACCTCCTCTCTACCATCCTTGAATCACTTGTGCCAGCGAAAACGCTAATCCATAAGCAGACTAAAGCATTTCATAAGTTCATGTAGCGTTTTGACCAGTTTAACACAAAACTTCATAGCATAGCGAACTTCCAAACATCCTGACTGCATACTGCAAACTAGTCAGCTGTGACAAGCAGTTGGATGAGTTCAAAGTGCTGCTACAGCTGTCATTCCGGAATAACAAAAGTTGGCAGGTCAGCTTATTAAATTACAGTAATGATATAGTAAAATTACAATAATCTAGGACAGTTATAACTGGCTCTCCTGAAAAAAGTCTCAAAACTTTTCGAATGGACCTTCGGTGTTTTCAAACTGATCACTAATAAGAGTAACAAAGCATCGTTATTTGGGTCGAAATAGATATAAGGACATGTGAAGATTCGAGATTCGAGCACAAATTAATGTGTGTGTGTGTGTGTGTGTGTGTGTGTGTGTGTGTGTGTGTGTGTGTGTGTGTGTGTGTGTGTGTGTGTGTGTGTGTGTGTGTGTGTGTGTGTGTGTGTGTGTGTTTGGACGTGCTTTTGTATATATGAATTTGTGTACGTATTTCCGTGCAGGACCATGAGCAGACAAGTCATGTCTATCTGTCTGTTTAGTACAGAAGAGTATATTTTCGTTTTATGTATAAATGCATGTATATATTTATCTATACTTTATTTATGCATATACACACCGTGTACACAGATGTGTTTATATCTTTATGATCATTGAATCTAACTATGTCAAATCTTCCCTCTACCACTAATTGATTGAATTTGAAGGACTTGAGTCAGCTTGCTTTGGTCTTTATTGGAAAATACCAGCATTTCCAAGCATTTTAATGAAAATCTATTGTTGAATAGCTTTTGTACCGAATATAATAGGTAAGAATAAGAATCGATAATCAAGCCACAAGAGCTAGTATGCAAGTTAATACCTTGCATTCATTTTGGGGCAGCTTCTAATGAAGTGGTTGTTGTATTCCACACAGACACTCATTATTTTCTCTCGCAACGAAACGCTTTTATCTCTTTGATATTTAATAGTTAGGTGGTATTCCTGAAAATAGAAAGGAATACCTTTTTATTTGAACATTTTCTGGAACTTTAGGCGAGATATACATATTTACTGCGTTCCTGCCTTTTACACCAGTAGTTTACTTTTGCTCCTAGTCACAAAGAACAATGTAAAGTATGCTGTTCTTATTGGAATGTTCTACAAATATCTTATTCTCAATGTCTGGATACATTCTGGTTTTGGCGTGCCTGTCATGTGTATTCCACTATCTGCAGTATCGTCTCTACAGATAGAATTGCTTGGGTAACAGTTTTATGGGTAAGTATTGCCTTTCTGATATTTTAAGGCAGTTAGAATGATGTTGGTGATATCTTCCAACATAATTTGGCATACTCGGTTTTTTCTATTCAGGATTAACAACATATTTTTACTGGCCAATGAAAGTATTGACAAGAGTTCGAAAAACGGTGTGGGGGGGATCTCAGGCTGCTCTCGATGCCTTGGACATATATCAGCAATCAGTGTCATCATTGGAGAAGCAATGAGAAATAACACACGCTTTCAGCCGTGTGCTTAGATCACCCTAAATACTACATAAGTGTTCCCCACCAGCTGATCCAAAGTGAACAGGAGTCCTACCAAATAGTAACAGTAGTACTTGAACTCATAATGTCCCACATCGATGTGCTAATCATGAGACTGACCGTGTACGCGTAGGTGCACAATATCTGTAGTCCTATTCGTGGCGGCCAAGAGCCTACTGTTAGAAATAAGACGAAAACTATCAACAGGATCTGAAAATGGTAATAAAATAAGGCCATCAATCAGCAGGGCTTTCATGAATATCATAACGGTCGCGACACCAACATTTCGAGGGACACGGCAGAAACTGAACTTACTGGAAAAGATGACCACATGATCGTACGTGAATTCCAATTCAGAAACACTTCGGAGCATGAGTATCCTCAAATGAATGCTGATAAATAGTATCTTCAGCACTCGAATTCAAGAAAAAGATTGTTCGATGTTTTTGGAAGTACTTTTCAGGACAAGGGCAATATCAAATTACGCCAAAACCCAACTTAGCAACTGACTATTAGCAGTTCACAAAAGCCAGCAAAGTGGAAGATTAAAAGTATGGTGCTTCCTGTATGGCATCATACTCAGATGATTGCAGCAGCCATTCTTGACTTATGACTTTGCCATGGCTCAGGTGCTGGTAATGGAAAGGTTTACATGGTGGCCTCGTGCGGAAGGTGGCTGGTGGTTTTCCAATATTCAAGTCAATCAACGTATACGGCAAGACCTCTCAGTTCCGCTTATTAATTTCGTCAGTAATAGAAGAATTCCAAACTACCAAGGTACAGTTAGCACATTGCTTCTCTCCGAGAATGAATCAGACATGCCAACAAAACCGTAAAGATGAAAGCTCCAGGAAGTTGTGAAAGAAGCGGAGATACGAACTGGAAACAATAGATCGTTGGAGTAGTCTTTCAAGGGCGACTATAACTTGACAACAACAGGGGGCCAAAGAGGGGAAAATATCAATGCTAAAGGCAAGTGGGAGTTCATAATGTAAAGTATCCGCTATTTTACTGAGGAAGATCACCGTGTAAAGACCGTAAGACTTCTCTAAATAGATACAGTAATACCAGGCACTCGAGCGTCCTCTATTCTAAAGGGAACTCTGGAGTACTAACCAGAGAAAATTGTTCTTGATCTTGTGTGCCACCATTGTCATCTTGCCAATACCCAATACACTTAAGATATGAGACAAAAAAAAGGCCAATCCTGTAAACAGTGTGAACCAGCTCATTATTCCTTGAACTACATTTTAACCTGATTCCCTAGGGCAATGAGATAAGTGTCATGTGGACAAACCTACAGAGGGTTAAACCCAACAAACCAAACCATCACAAGACTACTAAAATGAAAGCAACAGTAGAGGTTTTCTACTTTGCATCCAACCCAAGACTGAGAGATTAAAATAGATTTAAAGACAAGACTAGTCTTCCCAGAAGAGGTGACGGTAGCATCGCTCAGACCAAAAACGTTCCTTCTATCCAGGAGTACAAAAACTATCATTGTAGCTGAACTTACAGTGTCCTGGGAAGACAGACTTGACATCTATCACAAGCTTAAGAAAAGCAAATATTAAAAGTTGATCGACGAGATGCTTATCAAGAGATGGAACCCTGAGATAGGCATAGCAGCTGAAACTAGCTAAAAATTGCTGTTATTGACAAGAGACCGCAGGTGGAAACATTATGCAAGCGAAGACTAATTCAGCCCATGCTGTCACACTCAAGCGAAGTGTACAGGGTGAGGTATGAAGCTACTAACAGATAATTCGGAAGAGTTTCCGACCTTTCGATAGATTTAGAAGAGCTTGAAATACATTTGCGTAGTTCCTGCAGATTCTGCGCGAGCTGAATCATCTCCGATATTTATTTCACCTTTCACAAGGTGATGATCGGAAGCATCCTTATCTGTTTTGTTAGTCAAATATTTAGTATTAATCATCTCCCACTGAATAACGAAGCTGCGTCTTTTCCTAGCAGGTCCGGGAAACGCTACACTTACTATATCTACGCATGTATCACTTTCTGTTGACATAATGTGTATTTCTAACGCTAGCTTTGTTCAAGTAGAAGAGTCCAGCTTATGTTAACTCATTTGAAATTGTTCTGCTCTCAGAGGTACACTTTAATTGATCTTCTGCCATTAGTTATACCTAAGTCTAAAGTAGATCCTATCAGTATCGCAGATTATGTGGAGTGGTGATTAATATCTTTCTAGTCCTTATATGACTGTCATATGTCTCCGCAAGCATGTGTGTGTGTGTGTGTGTGTGTGTGTGTGTGTGTGTGTGTGTGTGTGTGTGTGTGTGTGTGTGTGTGTAAAACGTTACCGGTCCCATATACACAGTGTATGTGTTTGTTCATACGCATAAACGATACTAAGTGTTAAAGAACATTTGAATGTCACTGACCTAGCGAGAGAACTCGCCTCGAAATCACCGTGAATGGTATATACTTATATTTCGCTATTAATGTGACTTGTCAATACCATATACCCCGGTCATCTCGAAACGAATTCAATCGCTGGTCTATGACTTATATGCAAATAGAGTATAATCTATTTGCTGATATGCTGCGGCGTAGAACATGCGAAAGAAAATTAAGTTACAAATTAAACACAGTTCTAGTAATGTAAACATTATCAGTTGCATATACATAGTATATGTGTCTTGTTTTTACGCCAAATTTGCATATATATATATATATGCGAGTAAAAATAAATACAAAAAAGGTGGGTTTTTTTTGTATGATTGTGTATAGAGGAATATATTATTTTGTTTAAAAGAGTTCCAACACTGTCTGTTTTTTTATGTTTTATTTATATTCCTGCAGAACCAATGTGGGGTATAGAATATGGAATATACAATATATAATATAATATACAATATATAATATAAAATAAAATAAAATAAAAATGGATGGCACCATGAAATAAAGTATTGAATGTAGATGAAATATTGAGTGTTCAATATAAAGGATCAAATATATAAATATAAATATATAAAGGCGACTCGAGTTTCAGGGCTATTTCCCTTCGTCATGGCCGGTATGACATGCGTACGTAAGTATGTATGTATAATGTATATTTCTATGTGAGCGTAAACGTATGCATGTACGTCTATGTATATTTATACGTATGTATGTATGCCATACAGTAATTTATAATAGTTATAATAACAAATAACGAATAACTTTTTTATTATAGGCGTGCAAATTGCAGAAAGCTGAACTACACGTTTTCATTTACACCAGTGGTTCTTAACCGGGGTCTATATGACCCTTGGGGGGGTCCACACAAGATTTTGTTGCTAAAATCAATAAATTTGTTATACTTCTACAATACACAAATTTAAACAAATTTCATACAATTTCAATAATAATATTTAATGCTAAAAATATAATAAGATTGTTTAAACATTGAATGGCTATGGGGGTCGATTCGAGTAGAATCAATGAGTACATTGAGAACCACTGATCTACACAGTCAATAGCAACATCAAACATGCATAAGAGGTACATGCTTTCATTCTTTTGTGTAACAGTTTGCGTGTAATTCAGCCATTTGATCCAAAATTACGTCAATTATATTTAGAATTTTCTGGACTTCTCTGGCGATACAATTATCTGAACTTCTCTGAAGTATAAGTCACTGATCACAAATTTGTGCAAGAGCAAAGTTTCATTTTACCTGAAGAATTTTATTACAGTATTCAGTATACTGAACAACCGTTCTTTTACAACAAAGGAAGATGCTATGCTGCTTGCTGAATTTATATTGCTGTTAGCTTTTGCTATATGTCAGTTTTGCATACACTGCATCTCAATTATATAACTTGTTTTATTTTCAATAGTCTTCAGAATGATGAGTGTTACAGATGGGTTTGCGGATTCTTTAACCATGATCCATGTTGATATTTTCATAAGAATAATTGCTGCTATTGATGTTGCTGTGAGACACATTAGTCCTGATCAAGCAGCCTCACCACCAAAGACGTTTCAGGCATAACAATCCTGTTTTTTTTTAGACATGATACATTAAGAAGAACGGTAACTAATCTATTATTATTTTTTTAAATATCAAGTCATTATTTAAGGGGGAAATGGTTGCTATTTTAACAGGTTTAGCTCTCTTACTTGCTTTTAAAAGATATATTTTGAAAAATGTTGCTCACTCCAAACGCTTCCATCAATTGCATCAGAATATACGTACAATAACAATAACAGTGTTTCCATAATTTTAGAGCCATATCACTACTCACTCATCCTACACTTCAATGGTTCTAATTAAAATTGGGTAATTTTTTCGGATTTATTTCTCTATATTCCGGGATAATGTCTGTAAGTAGGTGACAATTGTTCTGCTAGCTCAGTCGTATTTTAATTGCGATTCTTGTTACATCAAATGAAATATGCTTTTTATATGCATTTCTATAAAAATCAGGTTTTATTTTCCAACAATTAATTCCCTTTATTTTTTTACGTTTTGTAAAAGCTTAACATAAAAAAGTGACTCAATAGCATAGATTATTACAACACTTGTGTTTCTAGATTCAAAAATAAACTGCGATCATTGATTTTATTGAGCAAGGATAATATGAAAATTAAACTCATATAACAATAAACTTTTGCCCAGATGTACGTTTAATAGATACAGTGAACAAAGAAATGCTAGAAAATGTTAAAATAAACAATAACACATTTCACATTATTGTAGCAACTCGGACAAAATGTGAAGAATAAATTAGTTATATATTTTGTGTATAATCTTCACAAGCATTCAAGAATTTACTAAAGATAAGGTTGTTATACTTTCTAGAAGGTTTATGAAAGTAGTCTATTTTGAAATACCTAGGAAATAAGATGCATTAAATAGGATTTCATTTGCATAAATAAAAATTACCTTAACTTTAATTTTATGACATCAGAAATGAATATTTATAAATGAAGATAGTTAATTTTTTTTTATGATAGATTATAACATTTAAATAAATAAAACCTGGATTTATTTCAATGTGAAACTGCCTGGCAGACACTGAAAATGTGAATAAATACCAGTGGATGCCAATTGTAACTTAAAAAACGAGTTCAAGGTTTAAAAAAAGGACATAACGTAGCGCGTTTCAAAATTACTTTAGGAAAACAAATTCTAATAAGAATATGAATACAGATGTTGTTTCATAAATGTAAGCGTATTCTAAAAGAAAACTGACTAGTACACAAGTGGATAGTAGTGACATTAACTAAACATAAAAACAGCAGGTGTATGCTGGTGACATTAAATGGTTATACTAGAAGACATTAACTGAGCATTCAACAAGTAAATGATGGCGATTATTAACTGTCCATTAAACTAGCGGCGAAGGGTGACAAATAACCGACCAGTAAATTTGGGGATAGTGGAGCTGGTGATACTAACAGTTAGTTAAACTAGTGAGGAATAGAGATGTAAACTGACCCTTAAACTTGTCTGTTACTAGCTTGTTACATAACTAGGAATCAAGCTACAATTCTTGTTGAAAGGTTTCAATAATTTTAAACTAATCGTTGTATAATGACAACATTTACAACCCATTTAGTTCCTGAAAGAATTGAAAGAATAATTTTACTGTTATTTGATGTCAGTAAAAGAAATCTATTGATTACTGCATAACAAAGCTTTGATGTTTCTTTTGCATTAAAAAACACTTTCACTTTAAAAGACGCTAAAATCTGTACTCGATGCAATGAAAGAATTGCTTTTATTTGAATCCCTGGTAATCATAAAAGCTTGAAAGAAATTTTCAAAATGAAATAAAACAATGCGGAATAAAATATTGAACAACATTTTTGATCACAGAAGTGTGACAATAAAGTATAGAGCTTATTTATTCCAAGCTACTTAATAGAAAGGAAATATTGCGGTGGCGAAGGTAGTGTTGCTGAAGTGCACGATCTAATTTCGTAAACGGTCAATCGTATGAAAATTTTGTCAAGAAACGAATGTAGAGTTATTTCATGAAATGAAGATAATCAATATAAATATAAAATAAAATTAATTACCCTATTCAGTAGAATACTTTAGAAGGCTAATATAGATTTCAAATTGACAGTGACACAAAGTTGGCAGAAACATCTGAGGGTCGCTTTTTCATTATTTGGTTTCAACACTCTAGACCTGATCAAAACCTATTTGGTTGATTTTTTTTTTCTCATCTTGGATCTTTTTCCTTTGAACGGCACATCGAGAAATTGTAACTAAACGCTTTCAAACTTCGGACACTGGTAGAATGTGTCATATAAAACATATTTTACTCTAGTGTTGAGAAAAGTGCCTATTTTCAAAGTTATTTCGTGTTAAAGTTGTCGTATTTCGGTAATTTCAACCAATCAATGACGTGTATTCAGTTGAATTAAATTACTGCTGTTGTTTGTCAACAACAAGTTCCCGCGGTGTATATTTCGTTTATTACTGTTATTTATGACATATTTAATCTCAGTTAAGTTTGTATGAATAAACGAGTTTATCTGAAGCATGGCACCGCCACAATCGTTCGTGCATTTCTACTGCTTTTAGTTTTTTCCTGTTTTTCAGCTACTATTTTCGGAAAGACATTTCCCCCCTCCTCCTCCTCCAATTTCTTCATCTTTCACATTTTTCCGTAACTCTAACCCTAAAATCCCAACCCTAACACTAAAACTCCAACCCTAACCATAACCCTAAATTCTTAACCCTAATCCTAACCCTAAAACCCCAACCCTAACCTTAACCCTAAAACCCTAACCTTAGCCCTAACTTTAAAACCCTAACCCTAAAACCCTGACCCTAACTCTAAAACCCTATCCCTAAGCCTAAAACCCTAACCCGGACCCTAAAAACATAACCCTAACTCTAAAACCCGAACCCTAACCCTAAAATTCTAATCCTAACTCTAAAACCCTATCCCTAACCCTGACCCTAAAACTCTAACCCTAATCCTAACTCTAAAACCCGAACTATAACCCTAACCATAAAGCCCTAAAGCTAAAACCAGTACAAACGCACAAACGATGTCATAAATAACAGTGACAAACGAAATATACACCGCTGATAGTTGTTGTTGACAAACAACGGCAGTAATTTTATTCAGCTGAATACACGTCATTGATTAGTTGAAATTACCGAAATACGACAACTTTAACATGAAATAACGTTGAAAATAGACAATTTTCTTAAAAACGCCAAGAATAAAAGATGTTTTATATGACACATTCTAGCAGTGTCTGCAGTTTGAAAGTGTTTAGTTACAAAAAATTAATTTCTCGATGTGCCGTTCAAAGGGAAAAGATCCCTCATCTTTAGTTAAAGAATAATTTGAGTAATATACGAAATTCATCTGGAGTCCAAATGATAGGCAGCATATCTTCCTTACACAGTTGACTATGGATATAAGAAAGAATCAAAATTCTGAAGTAAAATATAGGAAGGTAGATAATGGAGACACTAAGGTGCGGTTCATAACGATCCACTGTTTCAATTGCATCCCTTTATTCTGTGAGTTTAACTCCAATTTCAAATCGATAAAATACTTACGAATCAAGTACTGGGAGGGGAATACTTAAAAAGCAGTATGCTGCATCAGGCCATCCCCCCAAATATTGAATTTTTGTGTCAGGACTATAAATCAATATTCTGAATTTTAAAACTATCCAGTACCGTTTCGTTCATATGACAAACTCCATTTTATAAATTGGACCTTGTAGTGTAGACAATTTTATATTTAGAACTCAAATAAATTAATGAAATTAGCTCTTATCAGTCACAGACTAGCATTTTATTTCTGATTTGTTGTGCTTGACACCTGCTTAGAAAAGAATAATTGTTGGGATATGCAATATTTTGCTTGGCATTATGATGTCATTGAATATTTACATAATTTAACATGAATTATCGTTATACATAAATCCACATTTGATATTTACTGCATTCGTTGTGTATCTAGAATAGTCTTTTAATCTAAGTGGCAAAACTTGCTATAATTTTATAGTAATAATTTTATTTATTCAACACGCAGCTAGATATTTGCGGTAAACGGTAATCAAATAAGGTACCAAAAAGTCATTTAAATCAGAATGAAAGTATACATATACATGTCCGTGTGTAATTAGGCTACGTATATACATATTCACCATTTTAACATATAGTATCATATACTAATTTGATGTTTGTTCTTGAATAATAGCCGAAAGAGCGCATCCCGGGTGGTTTTCTGTTTGTCATAATATGATGTTTACACATTTAATTCCCAATTTGTGTCATTTTTCTGTTGTGTTACATTTTGTATCCTTTATTTATCTAATAGTAATCACTCAGTAAATATTTCTTTTATTATTTTATCGGACTCTTAATCTCTCTCTGTCTATTTTAAATAAACTTAAAGGTAGTTTATCCTCTACCTACGTGATCGTTTAGTATATATTGTATAATGTATATTTCGATTTCTAGTTTGTTATTTGTATTTAAAAAATGCTTTATTTTTTTAAATTGTAGGTTTAGAATCTGATGCCCAAAGAGAGTTTTTTTTTTTTTAAGGCATAATAAATATGTTAGAGGAGGTGCTGGGGGGAAAATCATATTGAAAACTTTACTCTTGGCTCTAATACGTGATCGTACAACATTTTCCCCTTCGGCATACATATTTGTGCATTTTCGTATTACTGACATATATAAACATATATCTAAAGATGTAGAGAGATGGAACATGATATTTTTTATTCTCGTTCATGGTATGCACTATGATAACACGAACAGTGGGGGTTTCAGCGGCGTAATTAACAATCGGAAATATAGATCGAAACAGAGAGGAGGCGGTAAAACATTAAAAATGCCATCTTGCACTTTAAGATTTTAAGATACGCTTGCTGTGAAATAAAATTAATCGTTTAGCTAAAAAAATGTTTTTTAAGCATTTTGATAATATATATTACAAGTGGAACTTTTAAGAATTTTCTAGATAGTGCAGATTTTAATAATTGCTTTCTTTTAATAAACGCTAAATAATTCCAACTCATTAATAAGCAGCTTTCTTTATTATAGCATAGACAGCGTTCTTTTCTGGAAAAACATGTCTTAATCGGCAGAAAATATTTGATTAACTTATACAATATAAAAAATGAGCGAATCACCAGTGTTTAAAAATGCCGTGCGCCAATGAGACGAGTGTTGAACACACTGTTGTCTAAAAGGAAGATATCATTATTCTAAGACATACACTACAACGTCCAGCCTATTTTGCGCCCGAACCTGCGTAGATATGTTAAAAAGAAATATGCAAATATTCATTGCTGATTTCACTGTTGATGGTGCAAAGAGCGATTTTTATCGGTTGTTAGAAATAAGCACCGATCAACAAACAATTCTTTTGCGGAAAGCATAAACACAGTCAGTAGATTTGGCTAGTTTCTAAGTTCCGGCTACATCCGGCAAATGAGACGCAATATGTCGAGACACCGGCGTCCTAGAATGACGCGTGCTGAGACGTGCTAGTTGAACATTTCGTTGTCTAAAAAAAGTTATTTTCCTGAAACATACACTGCAGAGCCTAGCATATATTCTTTTCTACTCTAGGCACAAGGCACAAAAGTTTGGGGGAGGGGGCTAGTTAATTAGATTGACTCCAGTACGCAACTGGTATTTAATTTATCGACCCCGAAAGGATGAAAGGCAAAGTCAACCTCGGCGGAATTTGAACTCAGAACGTAAAGACAGACGAAATACCGCTACGCATTTCACTCGGCGTGCTAACGTTTCTGCCAGCTCGCCGCCTTTAGTGCCTAGCATATATTTCGTCTGAACCTGCCTAGAGGTGTTAAGAATAAATATGCGAATATTCATTCCACTATTCAGAAACCTAACAATATCTCGCTTCGTTAGCAAAGGAGCTTAGTTTCAAATAAATGTTGAAATAAACGTTAATTAATAAACCTTGAAATAAATGTTAATTATATCTATTTAAAAATATGTGAATAATATTATTTTGTAATATGTTTCTATATTTTATATGCACTTAAAGACTTAGTTTTTTTAAAAGATTTCATTTAAGAACATTCCATATTACTTATTTAAATCCGTATGCTGTGTAACAAAATATGAATTCCTATATTAGGATAATATATTATCAAACGTTTTTCATAATAATAACTGACTAATGCGCCTGATACTTTCTTCAAAATTATTAACATTCGACTGACATATCCATCACCTTCTATGCTAAAATTGTATGTTCTCTCTGTAATCAAACGTCTTCTCAAACCTTCTGTGCAATAAATATTAATACGCAACATATCTATATGTTACGTATTAATAAGTGATAAATCTAGTGTTTGATAAATGGCTACTTTCTTACATTAGTATCAATACAAAATTAACCGATAGCAATCTCTTTTTTTGTAAAAGAGCGCTAGTATACTACAACCTTACTTCTGTGATCAACATATTGTATGTAACCAGTTCAGTAAATAATAATTATGTTGACTAAAATATAAGCGCAAGCATTGGGAAAATGTCTTCTACTATAGCCTCGGGCCAATCAAAGCCTTGTAACTTAAAAAAGTCCGCCATATGTGTGTGTGTCTATTTGTCCCCCACCACCTCTTGACAATTAAGCGGTGGTACCATCATTAGTTCGATATTACAAAGAAACTGACTTTACAGTTTTTATAATATTCCTTTATAGATATCCATCCAACTATCTTCTCTGTTGACTATTCTTAACAGGGGCCTCTGGTACTTCCTCAAGAGGGTTCAGCCGAATATTATCCAACCATCTCGCTTTTGATCTACCCTTCAGTCTCCTGCTTCTGGCCTCGGCTTGAGGAGTTCGTCTTCTGATTCTTTCATGTAACATTGTGATTACATGTCTGTAGTATCGGAGCTGTGCCTCCCAACGCGGAGAAGTAGAGATGTAACGGCTTGACCTATTGAGACTATTTTGTCTCCGAGCTATGCGCCCTATGAAATAACGTTACTTCAGAGACCCTTCGGAGTCGCTTGTATTTGCAATCGTACGTTTTCGGCCATACCCAACATCCCTGCCTTGCAACATCTCTGCTTTGCAACACTCGGCAACGAACCTATCCATTGCATGCTAGAGATCATTTTCTCATGAGTCAAGTAGCACCATGTCGTCTGAAAATAACAGCTGACCGATCATACACCCATTGATTGTGATACCACCCATTGATTGTGACATGCGCGGCCGTAGTGGACTACGGCCGCGAATGTCAGGAGAGTTGGTAATATGCACCCCTACCGAAGTCCAACATCCACGTTGAAATGTTTCAACAGAGCATCCTTTACCCAAACGCAAACAAGCAGATATTCGATTAGAAACTTCAAGTCATTCAAAAGTTGCCCATTAAACCCGAGTTCCTGCAAAAACCCTCCAGAACATTCCCAGCCGCCGTATTCTGATACCTTTTCCACGTCTATAAAGACATTTTTGCTCTAAATAGATTAAAATTATTGCTTTTATTTTCCTCTAGCTAAAGTTCTATAGATTTGAGATAGATAAATTAGTCATCATGACGATCAAGTCTTTCTGAAAACGTGAGCTGTTCTGTCCGGCTGAGATCAAAACTCGACACATCTTGAATCATCAGTAAATTGCTATTTCTTCTATGACGCTTATTACAAAATATACTATAATATATCACTATTGAATATATGATACATAACTGCTATATAGATGCTATAAATGTATCTTTACCGAAATATTAACTATTATAATTGTATTATCCAATAAGTTCATGCAAATTTTCACATTGAATTTGTCTGGAAGTAATCTAGCGTTGGAATACAAATCCAACGTATGTATGAATGATCATATCGTAGCTTCCTTTTCAGAAAATCGATTAGAGAAGCTGGTCAGCGATCGAAGAAAGCTATGCCGATAGCTAACCTGTGACTTATTTGTAAATACTGTCATTCCATGTAACATTACGAAATGAAAATATATCAATTCAAGACATTTCTACAATTAATGCATTGGAACTTATAAGTCTATAAAAGAAACGGTATTAAACCATTTATCAGTTCAGAACAAGCACCTGATGAAGAGAGAGTCTTGGTTTTATGATTCTTAATTTTTCCCATTTCTTATTTCTCATGTTTTAGTATTTAGAACTCAAATTTCGCACATTGTTATCTATTCCTTCTTTTGTATGTGAACATAATGCATGGCTGAGTGCTTAAGGGATTTGCTTTGTATTCACGAAATCCTGGGTTCTCTTCGACTGCGCTGAGCGTTGAGCAAGCGTCTTTGCCATACCTTCGGATCGACCCAAGTTTTATGAGTCGGAACCTTTTCAGTGACTTAGCGATATTTAACTATCTATCTATCTATCTATCTATCTATCTATATATATATATATATATATATATATATATAT
>NC_068997.1:38220533-38222773 GCF_001194135.2 Octopus bimaculoides
ATTTCTGTATAAGGCTATATTTAACTGTCAAATTCAAGTCAAACATATAAATTGCCTTACACATCTTCAGGGAAAAAAGGTTAAGAACATTTGTCTATCTAGGTCGTCCCAAGACTGTTTCCACACGTTTTTCTCATTCATCTCGATCTTCCGTAATGTTAAAACTCAAATTGCAATACACAATACACAAAATATTTGAACAATTTTTAATGCATTTTCTAATAACATTTAATTCTTAAAATATAATCAGATCTTTTAAACATGTGGATCCATCCTAGTAAAATAGGAATCAAAGGGGTTCAGAGGTAAAAAAAAAAAAAAAAAACCGTTGAGAAACACTGCTCTAAGCGATTATGTCCAAAATGCAAAAGGACTTTGTTTCCAAACTAATACATAGCGTAACAGTGGTAACAAGTAATCTTTGACTAATGCTAAGAGATAACTTTTTGTTAGAGTGACATATCAGGGCTTACAGGAAACAACTGGTCGGTAGCCATGCGAAAAATACAGTCAATAGACAGCCTTTACATATTATGCAGGTATGGAATACTCTTTGGCTAACAGGATAAGTAGAATTTTAAATGCCTACATCCTCAAATAACATTCAAATGTTCAATTTACTGTGAATAATGTCATTTGTCTGTAAAATATCAAACAGCGCATTCCACTTCATCTCGCTGGTTGTTGTGTGATGTTGGAAAAATTAATTCGTAAGGAGTCAACCAATTCAATGAAAACTACTAATGCATTTAGTTCTATCAATCAACCTCATAATTAAATTAATCGCAATTTAAGAGATATTGTCGGCTCTATTCACGACGATTTGAAAATAGATGAGTAACTTGTGATGTCATTGTTGACATTCAGGAAAAATGTTGATTTTTGAGGAGCGGGGGGCAGTCGATTAGATCGACCCCAGTGTGCAACTGGCACTTAATTTATCGACCCCGAAAGGATGAAAGGCTAAGTCAACCTCGGCGGAATTTGAACTCAGATGAAATACCGCTAAGCATTTCGCCCGGCGTGCTAATGATTCTGCCAGCTCGTTGCCTAATATGATAATATTCTTTTCTACTCTAGGCACAAGGCTCGAAATTTTGTGGGAGGAGATCATTTGATTAGATCGACCCCAGTGCGCAACTGGTACAGTCGACCTCGGCGGAATTTGAACCCAGAATATAAAGACAGGCGAAATACCACTAAGTATTTCACCCGGCGTGCTAACATTTCTTTCAGCTCGCCGCCTTCTAATATGATAATATTAATTTACTAAATTGGTAGCTTCAGAAAGATTTAAACATTCTGGTCTTATTTTTCTGTATTTTCTTCCAATTTGTTTCTTTTAAAAAGCAATGGCCAACTGCATCTTGATAAAGTGGATTTCTAATTATTATTACATCAAACATTTGAACTTGCCTAGCATTCGCTATTCAAAGTTAACTCATTTTTAATTGCTACGTAGTCATGATGCTCGGAAATAAGTAATGAATACATAAGTGAAATACGCTTGAGAGATGATGAATCGTCATAAAAGAAAAGAAACATAAGATTTAACCATTATTCACGCCATCATTTAGCAAATTTTTCCACGTTTAACATAATTTTGTCCCTTGTATATGCACAGTGCAATTTACTTTATAAGATCTACATTTTTCTGCATTATTTAGCAGAATATTATGGACCTTTTTAACATGTAACCTTTAATGTAAATACTATATGCGAGAATATAATTACTGTTGCTCTGTCAATAATATCTATCAAGGCATGATAGGACTTTATTATTCTAGATCAGTTCAGCACTGCCGTGAACGCTACATCATTTGTACAATGCGGAAACTATTCTATCAGCACCGTTCAAACAATGTTGGCACTGATTTCTCTTATATTTCTATTGCTTCTCATTCCTTCATATTCATTGGACTACAACGAATCATTTCGGCTGTCGTGAGATTTACAAGAAGCGGATTCATAAAATAATCCCATCGTTTGCTTGGAGAGTTTCAGAATTTTCTTTCCACATATCGAGATTTCACATTTTGTGCATTTTTAACGCATATTCCTTTCACTGGACAAACTTACATGCCAAAAATGGTAGCTACATATTCAAGCATTCCATGCATTTGGCTACCAGATTCAGTTTCATTCAGTCTGTTTTGGTGAAATTAACGATCTGTGTATATGTGTATATATATATATATATATATATATATATATATATATATATATATATATATATATAT
>NC_068997.1:38223583-38224908 GCF_001194135.2 Octopus bimaculoides
ATATATGTATGTATATATATGTATATATGTATATATGTACACACGCATAACTGGTTTCTTTCTGTCTCCGTCTACACTCGCAAGACTTTGATCGGCCCGAGGCAACATATTATGCTATGGGAAAAGAGACTGATACACATCCTAAATATCGGAAATTAATGCGTTTCCATTCTAGATTACTGTTCACGAGATTCCTTAAAATCGTAATGAATAAAACTAATTACTTTAAATATCTATTTGCACATCATATGTATCTCTTTATTTTACGTCGACGAAAAATATACATTTACACGCATGTAAACACATACATATCTTTATGAAATACCTTTCACTAGACAATTACGATTTATCTACTATTTTATATTTAGCTCTCAAGGGTTAGATATAAAGCCATTTATTTTATATCTAATCTACGTCGGTGAGATATATAAAATCATCAAGTAGAACAATCAATAAAATTTTACAGAAAAGATAAATTAAACTTCAAAATCCAATATAAACCCAAGTACAAATCTCCTTCTTGACGACAAGGCTCTCTGTCACGGAGCTCTCTTCACTCGTGAGTTTCTCGCCAGAGACAACTTGGTATCGCTTCCGCACCCGCCCTATTCGCCAGATTTATCACTTGCGGATTTCCGTCTCTTCCTCAAGATGAAAATGCAGCTTAAAGGTCACCGTCTTAACACTGTTGTCAAGATCCAGATCCAATCGCAGAAGGTCCTCCACTCTCTTACAGAAAACAACTTCCAGCCTGGATTCCAAAAGTGGCAGGAACGCTGGGACTGGTGTATTGCTGCGCAAGGAGATGATGTTAAAACTTAGGTAAATAAGTTATTTTTTATTAAACATAACTTGTCCAGGAACCTTTTGATACCACCTCGTATATGCATTGATATAAAGATGACTTATATGGAAAATTTCGGTCATACGACGAAAAATATTCAGTTGTTCAATCAGCTGTATTTGTTTTGTTCCTGAATTAACGTGAGAGTAGCTGAGCATTCTATAGGCATTTGTACCTTAACTGAATCTTCAAGCAGAATCAGCGTGACAGGGTGTATAACATTGTACCGGCTGCGTTACAGGTACAATAAATCCGACGGGCTTCTAATAGATACGTCTGCTCAATTTCATTCAGAAGCTATGAATAGACCTTATGATAAGGAATGTGACATTTGCCCACGATGCCATGCGATGGGTTTAAATTAGGCTGCTCGTGCTTGAAAAGCTAAAAGCTAAAACATTAGGCTATGCACTAATACATATATACACACGCATATTTTTCTATGTATAAACATAATTTGTATATATACATATGTACATAT
>NC_068997.1:38225694-38228570 GCF_001194135.2 Octopus bimaculoides
TATATACATATATATATATATACGAATGTGTACACATATGTATATATTCATATAACACAGACTGCTTTTTCATTAAATCTGATGAACGGCCACGTGAAACTCTGAGTAACAGTTGGTGAAGATTTCTCCGTCTTTAATAAAATAATATTTTACTCCACCTTTGGTATTCGGTCACTGTTTTCCACCTTCTTTTGCACCTATGTTCCTACTTGTGTGTGTGTGTGTGTGTGTGTGTGTGTGTGTGTGGAGAGAGAGTGAGGGAGAATAAGCACAGATGGCGTGTAAGACGTACGAGAGCAGTTTCGGTAGAATTTAATTTGATGCAGTTATAAAACATTACATCATAATACATAAACCTCTATCATCGGGTCCAATTTTAACCAGGTAAGACTATAAGCAGCGACCGGGACATAGCCAGCATTAACAGGACTAATGACTTATTCAAATCTAACATTAGGAGATATATTCTAAGTTAAAGGAGACATGTACGTACATACATACATACATACATACATACATACATATGTATGTACATAATTATTATCAGTCAATTTTCCTTTAAATCACACCTCACTCTCACTAAAGTGAAACATATCTCTAAGATGAACTGGGTACAGTCATAATGTTCTTGATAATAAGTTTAATCAGCAACTCAGTCAAGTGAAGAAGGGATAATGGAATGTGTGAGAGGCAAATACCCTACACTGATCTCTACTGGCGTTATACTAGAAACCTTCCTAACACACTGTCAAGTTAGGAGTGGTTGTGTTGGTACTTAGGAAGGGCGCGAGCAAAACAGATATTGATAGTTTTTCATACGGTTAATTCCGCTGAATTATAAGTAATTTTGGTCAGAGTGTTAGTAGATAGGTTAGCACCTATAGTTGTGAATGTTAAATAAAGATTTTAAAAAAGTACAATAGCGTGTACAAGTGACCGAAATGGAGTTTCTCCGAAGGTCTCTGGAGTAACGTTATTCGACAAGCTGCGTGGCTCGGAGTCTCTCTAGGCCGAGCCGCTACTTCTCTACTTCACTGCATTGACAGGTCACAGTTCCGGTACTGCGGACATATAATTAGAATGTCACAGGAAAGAATCACAAAACAGATTCTTTAAGCAAAGCCAACCACAAGAGGCCTACGGATAGACCAAAACTGAGACGGTCGGATAATATCCATAGTCTCGGTTGGTTACGCTTGCGAATCCAAACGGAAAGTCTATTGACAGTTGCTTTTGAAAGGACTGTATGGGGAAGGTAGTTGAGCATTCTATCTTCACGACCCTCCCAGGAACAATGGGCTGAAATAATGGATGGATGGATGGATGGATTAAGGGATGATGGATGGTATTTCTATCACGCAACACTAATTTTTCTCGAAAAAAAATATATTTCATAAGTTCAAATGAAATATCTAAAAGCACAATAACGCTCCAAATTCGAATAAACACTGAAAGTTCGGTGTTTGCTTTTTAAATTTTGTTTATGACCGACTTTACTTGATGCATTTCTTTGAAAGGAGAATGTGAATAAAGGGAAATAATTCACCATAACCCATAGTGATCTTGTCATAAACCTGGTTAATAAATATGAACTCAATTTGCATAAAATCACTATATAGAGAAATACAGACGATTTGGTGGGAAGTGTTTGCAAGTAGGAGGAGTTTCCGCTGGTGGGGTAAATATAAGAAATGGTAAAGATGACAGTTTTCGTGTAGTGATTGACAAAATCACTTTTGAAGTTAGATTCATAATTAGTCTGCATGTTCAGATAGTTGTACGCACTAAGAGATAAAATATCATTCAAGTTATATACTACAGATCAGATTGTTATAAATAAGCGGGGACATCACTAGCTGGAGTTGCATCGAGAAGATTTCAACGGCCAGAGATAGAAAAAAGAAGTATGGACGGGAAAGAAGATATAGAAAATGACAGGAAAAATAAAAAAGAGATAGAAGGAAGAGAGTGAGAGAGAGATAAAATTAAAGAGCACGCATGCTATGTCACTTCAATCTTAGAAAGAGTCGAGATAATAAAAATTAAGTGACAGGTGTCAGAATAATAAAACAGAAAAACATATTAAGTATCAAAACATTATTATGTTTCAAAATTTGACAGAGTAGCTGTAAAAATGGTAAACATTAATAGTAAGAAGAATAATTAATAAGGTAAATAAGTATGTATTCCCGCTAACGGCACATACAAATATATGTGCATACACATAAGTATACGCACCTACATATCCACGTATATATATATAGAGAGAGAGCTGTATAATAATACAAACAAATGATCGAAACATTATGACCTAACCCTAACCAGAATCGAACCCACAAATCAACGCTAACACGGCTCCTTGCGCATCCGGTTGGGTCAAAAGCTCATCCAACAATTTCAGCCAAACTTAATGAATATATACTTAAACTGTCTAATACTACATAGAATATTAGTAAACAAACTAGAAAGGCTTTGTAAGTTACGGAGAGAACGCTACTATGGAAGACTCATAGTATAATAATAACTGTATATGCCCCAAATGGAGACGCAAGGAGCCATATTAGTGTTGATTTGTGGTTTCGATTCTTGCTAGGGTTTGCTCATCATTTCTTTGTCTTTAAAACTATCACTTCAAATCGGAATGTATATATTATAAGGTTATATTATTATACCGCTATACTACAAATCTTTCAAAGCTTTCTCTCCGTAACTTACAAAGTCTTCCTGGTTTGTTTACAAATATATATATATATATATATATATATACACATATATATAGGAAAATGAAAAAAAGCCAGAATGCTGAACTGGAAGCATATTTTAATAAAGATTTCTTCTAACCGGTTTTCATTGCGAAAAAGCAAATTATCAAGAAG
>NC_068997.1:38229933-38233594 GCF_001194135.2 Octopus bimaculoides
ATATATATATATATAATGGCGATAAAATAGGCTACTATATAAAGTTTATGTGAACGGTTAGCATACATTAATCCCTATAACTAAGTAGCAGCAGAGGATGAAGTGTAGCAGCAGAGAAAACAGAAATACATTGTGAAATGTATGTGCATATTATGTTAGTACTCATATATTCCTGCATTGTTTATGGCTTGGATAAACAGTATTTTAAGAAAGTTCTATCGATCATATTATTGGCTAATTAAGCTAATTCGTCAAACCTGGTTTCCATGTTGGAATTTAGAGTGCTTCCGCTGAACATAAGCACCAGCTGCTCCCACCTCTGTCGTAAGGAAAGCGGTCCGTATAGTGGACTAGGAAACGGAGTGTTTGGCATTATTTACTATCAATCAGTTGCCAGACTGGTTTAGCTAATGAAGAGTTACGTAGATTTTTGGTAGGGGGCGATTATTATCAAAAAATTTAAGAGTTTTTTCCTCATGATTAAAAGGTTAAGCGTTACTCAATCTCGCTTTAAATTCCATCACGGTCGTACGGATATAGGGATAAACTTTGTTAGGTGTACGTACGGAACATTTATCCAGTATGTTCTTACGGAGGTATTGGTTATCCAAATAACTATTATCTCAATCTCTACAGTGACAAGCTCGCCATAAAACAGCTGTTCGAGTGTGCGTTCATCCGCCATTCGAACAATATGGCCAGACCATCTCATTTATTTTTTTCAGAATCATTGCTTTAATTGAAGTGATACCTACAGATGCAAATGCATCTGTGTCTAGAGTAAAAAAAAAATGTCTCAGTTAATGTTTAAAATGCGACGAAGGCATTTGTGATGGAATCGTTCTAACAATTTAAAATGTCTTTCATAACATGTTCATGTTCCAGGAGAATACAACAGGGATAGTAAGACAAACGATTTGCAAAGAGCCCATTCTATGTTTTTATTTATATGTCGTTGGCGCCAAACACGTGACTCCAAACCACCAAATACTCGTGCTGCCCTTTGAATTCGCAAATGTATTTCTATGTCCAGATTTCCATCAATTTGTACAGAGCCTCCAAAGTAAATGAAAGAGTCATCTTCAAGTAACTACCCTTAACGAAAATTTTAGCGGGGTTGCAAACGACACCACGTGCAGGTCGAAACATTCCAGCTGTTTTATCAAGTCGATGGTCAAGCCAAAATCACCACAAGCTGTGTCAAATGTAAATACAAGAGATTGCAGACCTATTTCAGAGTGGCTGACTGGATCACAGTCGTCAGCGTATAAAAGTTCCCTGATGAGTGAAGTAAAAACCTTCGTTTTCAATTTCAGTCTGCTCAGAATAAAAACATCACCTGTTGTTCGATATTTTATGTAAATGCCCGCCTCGGAGTTCTGAAAAGTGTGTGACAGTACAACAACAAATTATATTGCAAAGAGGGTGGGTGCATCAAGGTCTCCCTGCTTTACTCCATTTTCCACGGCAAATGATTCAGAATGCCTACCACCAAAATTAACTCTAGCCTTCATATCTTGATGCGAAGCCCTGATTATGTTTACAAATTTTTCTGGGCTACCTATTTTCCTTAGAATTAGCCACAGAGTTTTTCAAGTTACAGTATCGAATGCTTTGCTTAACTCAACAAAGCAATGGTATAGGGAAAGATTCTGTTCAATGCACTTTTTTCTGAAATTGTCTGACACTAAAGATTCAATCAACTGTGCTCCTGGTGGAGCGAAAAACCACATTGTGACTCAGATACTACATTTGGAACTATGAAGGTATTTAAACGTTCTAACAGAATGCGGGCAAGTACCTTTCCAACCACAGACAAAAGCGAAATCTCATGAAAATTACCACGCATATTCTTTGACCCCGATTTATACAAAGAACCAAAACGGCATCAATCCAGTCTTGAGTTCTCCAAACAGTGACAAATTAATATATTTAAGAGTTCAAACATTTTGTCACCCCCAAATTTCAAGATCTCTGCACAGATTCCCTCAGAACTTGCAGTCTTATTTTTATTCAGCTTATTCACAGCTAAATAAATGTCATTTAGAGTTGGTTTAGATGCCACCTCCTCTATAACTGGAAGGTGTTCGATTTTTTTCTATCATCCTCATGGCAACGGATGATGGTCTATTTAAGAGTGCTTATGAATATCAGTGGTGTCAGTCAAAAGCAAATGCCCAGTTGCTGTTCTCAGTGGAGCTATTGAAGAGGATTTGGGGGCAATATACCTCCTTAACATAAGAGTACAAACCCTTGGCAGCATTTCTATCAGCTGCTTCTTGCGTCCCTTTTGCTCTGTCATTCCACCATTCCTGTTTAATTTTCCTTAGAGCAGTCTGCACTTTCCCTTTCAGCTTTCTGTAAGCTTCGTTTGAGTTGGGGTTCAAGGACTGAGAAAGAAGTGTATTACCTCAGTTTTTTTTTTCTAAAAGTACATCATGAATTTCTGCTGATTTGTCTGAAAACCAACCACTGGACTTACGCGATTTAAACTCTCACTGAAAAACTTGCAGCCTGAAATACTTTTGTTTTGAAATCTTCCCATAGATTGCTTGGATCAAGATTGATACTGTCTATAGCATCATGGAATCTTTGCATGCTGTGTAGTAATTTGAAGTTTGTAGAATTTAACTTTTGGGGTACCTTAGGAACCGACTGTCGATGGTCAGTCCAGCTCTCTGCTAAACTCATGACCCGAACACTAGAAACATCTTTCATATCACACTTTCTGATCAAAATATAATCTATAAGATGCTAGTCCTTAGATCTTGGGTGCATCCAGGTCGTTTTATATTTATTTTTCTGCTTAAACAGAGTGTTGGCAACAAACAGATTATTCTCAGTACAAAACGTCAAAAAAGCTACTCCATTTTTATTACATTTTCCAATCCTATGTCGGCCTGAAACAGGTCATGAAATGTAATCATTTCCAACTCTTGCATCAAAATCTCACAATATGACCAGCTTGTCAGAAATTGGTACTTTCCTCAATAATTGTACTAGATCATCATAAAACTGTCCTACAGTTTCATTAGAATGAGATATTGTTGGTACATAAGTAGTGAGAACGGTAAGAAACCTACCTTTTGTCAGTTTTATACGGCATGACATGGTTCGTACAGATATACCACTTGGAAATTTTGCAATGGAAGATATTAATGAATTCCCTACGCTGGCCCTTAAGTAGATATCGCCAGAATATATATATCTATAAATATATATCTATAAATAGGCTCATTTATCTGACCCTCACCAGAGAGACAAGTTTCAGAGAGTGCAACTATATCAAGGGAATATTTGTTAAGCTCACATGCAATAAGTGCAGTACGCCTTTCTGGCCTCTCGTTGAAATTATCATGTAGAAGTGTGCGCACATTCCAACAACCAAAATTCAGAAGATGTTTATTTTTATTTCCTCTTGAAGATTGTTTCACCACAGTGGTAGGATGACGACGGGGCCAAGCCTGTGACATACTGAGACCCCTGCCGAGCCAGACCTGTTCCCTTGACGGTTTTTTTTTGCCATTTACTGAATCTATTTGAGGAATTTCAGAGTAAGCTGCAAGTGCATTTTTAGGCTTCTTCCAACTAATTCAAGGATTTTACCAGACGCACCTGTCCAGATGAATAATTTTTTAGTAGGTGCAGCTTGCACTGCACT
>NC_068997.1:38233922-38239575 GCF_001194135.2 Octopus bimaculoides
ACCCTCCTCACCAAAAAAGCTTGGTGGGGTTGCCAGTTTAGTCGGCGACGACCCGACCATGTAACAGGTTGTACTGGGTTACATGTTACCAGTAGCGAACAAGAGCGACTAATAGCACTTGAGGGCGACCTGACTATATATATATATATATATATATATATATATATTGCGGGTGCCACCGATATACGAAATTCTCAGCCTTATCGTTAAAGGCATGAAACTGAGTAAACTGAGTGTTAGTATCTTGGCCGATAACTGGTCAAGAATTAGGGTCCTTCTGTGTGTCTGTCCTACGTGTACGTTTTGTAGTATTTAATGCATTTTATATATATTTACGCACACACCGCTTAGTCTCTTGACCGAAGCCTTCTTACTACAGAAGCTACCAACCACTCGTACTCGCTGACGCGCGCGCACACTCCAACACACACATACACACATTCATGCACAAATACACACACATAACACCAGGATCACTCTCCCTAGCTATTAAGCGCCTCAACAACTCACACTTCCGCTCATATGTCGAACATGTGAACACGACCCACGTGCGTTTATTTTCTTGTCTCTCTTCTCTCTTTTCTTATCTCCTTTTCCTTCTTCCTTATCTCAGGTATTTGACGAAGGTCTATTTCTGAAACGTTACACTTTTACTCAACAATTTTACTCGATAACTTTTATTCCTTCTTTCAGAGTCAACCTAAGAATATTGATTTCAAATTTTGGCACAAAGCTAGCAATTTCGGGGGAGGGGAACACGATGACATCAAACCTCAGTGTTCAACTGGTACTTATTTTATCGACCTTGAAAGGATGAGAGGCAAAGTCACCTTCGGGAGTGTTGGAACCCTGAAGTAAAGACGGGTGAAATACCGCTTAGCATTTTGTCCTGCGTGCCAACGATTCTGCCAGCTCTCCTAATAACAGTCAACCTAATAACATTAACTGTGAACGTCTCTTGGACTTATTCTGTTCTTTCTTGTTGTTTGTATCATTTTACTTTCTTTTCTCTCCCTCTCCCTCTTCCTGTCTGTTTCTCTCGCTCTCTTTCTTTCACGAGATAATATGTATGTATGTATGTATGTATGTATGTACGTATGTATTTATGTGTGCTGAAAAATACTTGTATCCCCTTGTAGGAGAAAGATAACGTGTTAGCGAAAGTTAGAAAGATAGAAAATCAATATAAAATAGACCTCGAATTGACATGTTGCCCAACATGTTTGTTTTAGAATATTTTACGGTCAATAACCTCAGTTGTATATTGCATGTACCGCCATGATTAATTGCGTTCTGACACGATTAATTATTTAGGTCAATTCTAAACTAGTAATGAAAATTATTGATTGAATACTTCAGCTCTGTACTATTTAACAATTAAGTATTAATGGTCTTTTTCTATATAGATTACTAATTAAATCAGAGCAACAATGAAATTTAGGTATGTAAATGAAACTTTGTGGCTCATTTGAGAAATTAGCAGATTTAGAATCGAGATTTGAGATGAAAGTAGAATTCAGAAAGGCGAAATGCTTCGCACATATATTCAATTAATTAATCTCAATAATCGTTCCCTTCTATTTAACATTGAGTAAAACAAATTAATTCTATTCATCTCTTCCATAGTTTCTTTATCTTAAATCCTGTCAGTTCTTCTGTGGTATTCTCCACTGGCTTTATTCTTCTGTCTCTTTCCTGTATAACTCATACACATCTGATTTTATTGTGTTGCCGTCTCCCTTTCCTCAGTTTCCTCTTTGAAACGGAATCCCAATAAAACATTCAAATGCAATATTTCTTTTAATTGGCTTCATTTTCAATTACTCATTTCTTCATCAAATTTATTGCAAGTGTGTGCAGAGCAAGAGTTGTAGAAGGCTTCAGAAAATAGTTGAGCAATATCTATTTAGTAGTCAGGAACGTGAAATACTGAAGCGGTTTTATCGGTGGCAGGTGGTGAACACGTTTTACAGTTTTAGAATTGGCTGATTTACTACAACAGATATGTATCGCATCAGTGAGGTTTGTTTTTGTGTTTGGCGAATACTCGGCAAATGAAAGTTTCTCAATGAGCTGGATCGCCTTCTTTTGGATCTATTCTAAAACATGATATGATAGCAGCAGCAACAGCAACAGCAGCAGTACCAGCAGCATTAGTAGTAGTAGTAGTAGTAGTAGTAGTAGTAGTAGTAGTAGTAGTAGTAGTGGCGGTGGCTGTGACGGTGGCAGTGGCTGTGACGGTGGCAGTGGCTGTGACGGTGGCAGTGGCGGTAGTAGTTTAAGTGGTGGCGGGAATGTAAACATTACCTTCGTGTGTACACCACACGTTTGTCTTAACTATTCTAACCTTCAAAAAAAAAAATACAGTTCTACATTTAAGATATAAATATCCGTCAATTGTAAATAATGTAAATAATGTAAAAAAAAACGTGACTGTTATATATCGCCGAGTAAATTTTTCCAAGATTATGAGTCATAACAGTTTTCATTATTTATGAGTCTGGTGCCAAATCCGATTTCAGTGATTCATAGTGTCTGAGGTATACACCTTGTGCCTGAGGTATACAACTGGTGCCTGAGGTATACACCTTGGCAGGTCCACCCAATCTACAAAGATATTGGACTATCGCCCAACAGAAAAGCGGTCTCGAAGAAGTAGGAAATAGTCGATTCACTAGATATGGATGCTAGCTAAAGAATTGAGATAACTACGATCACCTCCCCCAAGAACGGAGTGGCGATATATAAAAGTTATAATCATGTGAAAAGGCACAGCTCAGACCCTTGCAGATCAAATGGACCGTTTTATAGCAGCAAAGCGAATTCTATAGAAACCAAAAGCTAGAGTCAAGGGCAGAAGCAACGGTGTATCAGAACATCTAAAAGTCTAGTCGACAATGTTATATAATTATTTATGATTAATGAGGATAAGTGGGTTTCCATTATTTTTATAGCGAATGTATCATAGATATGAATGTTTTAAATAATCAGTGGATGATACTTGACACTCACACACACACACACAACAACCACAACAACAACAACAAAAATAGTAAGATTGATACAGATAGTATTTAGTGTAACCTTCAATAAGTTGACGTTTACTTGGATAAACATGGGTTGACAAAAGTTTGCAGTGAACTGCATCTCTGGAAATGGGTGATTAGGCAAACAGTATGGAAATATGATATGTAATAAATGCCGAGGAGAGAAGAGACAGGCGCAGCAAGTGGAATGGCTGGAGATGGGAAACAAGTTGCTAAACCCAAAGTAAACTATATAATTGTAGTGGCAGATGAATGAAAAAGAGTTGAGGTGGAGACATTTCGTCTGCGAGTCAATAGCTGAAGCGTACTGGTGAGTGAATCTTTGTCAATCAGCCTTATGGCTTTTTTTTTTTTTTTTGTATGCAAACTTACGAGACATTGCGTTTGCAATGAGCCAAAGAATTTGAATTAATCAAAAGTAAATGTAAATTGGGAAGAAACAACCCATTAAATCAGTTATTAATTTAAATCAATATATGAAGAGGAGACAACTTTATAATTTAAATTTAATGAAACTGATTATTGTAATGCAATGGGGAATGGGCCTATGATTGCTGAGAAAGTATAATGATTTCAAATTTTGGCACAAGGCCAGCAATTTGGGTGATAGGAGTAAGTTATTTACATCGACCAGTATGCAGCTGGTACTTATCTTATTGACCCCGAGAGGATGAGAGGAAACGTCAACCTCGGCAAAATTTGAACTCAGAACTTAAAGTTGTCATCGTGTTTGTCATATATCAAATTCACTCGCTCCTACATACCCACATTCAATTATCATTAATTAAATTTGGCCAGAATTAAATACTGAGCTAATGATTGTTTTCTCCTTACTAAATTTTGTTCTTCATACAGAAATCATTCTTGGGTAATTTCCAACAGTCATTGTTCTTTCATATGTATTTATGTCCCAGCTACCTAATTAATGCTCTTATATAGGTCGAATTTGAGTTTTGTAGGTTAACGTAGGTAATGCATTTTTTTTTTTTTTTTGGAGATGTAATTTTGGTAATAATTTTTATGTGTAATCACCACAAGAATTGACAAAAGCGTTTGTAGCAACTTTAAGTTCATGCATTGAACTATAACGTCTAACGATATGCTTTTTATGCGTAAGATTGATAAGTTTATTCGAGTGTTTATTTTAGGTTTCTGTTTCTTGAAGTAATACAAATGTGACATGTTTTGAATGCTCTGCAGAGGACGCATATGAAATGTTGGTATTATCTTCATTTGACTTTGTGTCAATATAACCAGTTTCTGTATCGTTAAAACACAGAACAATAAGGGTAGTAGAAACAGTTGAATTTAGGAGTATGCCAAAGCTGATAGAGTGAGGGACAGAAAGACTCACTAGTGCACGTTAATGAAGAAAGTTCTTAAACAAAGAGATGAGGAATGCATACAACATAGGTGTGGTGCTTAGCAATGAATATATTCCAAAGATCTGAAGAGAAAGGAAGAATTATGCGTACTGCTAGTTAACGATATATTAGCTAAATGAAAACTGTGCCTGCGATCACTGTTGGATCGCAAGGTGATCATAGTAAAAGTATATTTTCAAGACCTTGTTTATAAATGTGGTGGTATCTGACATGAGGTAGTTAGGTTACGTTCGAGTAAAGTCTGTATAGGGTAAATATCTAACTGGTGTTTGATGTAAATATTGAAGATATGGAGACGTGTATATATAACTAGGTATTCATTTGTATTATACCACAACATTCGTCATATTTATTGGCTACAAAGCACTTCATAAACACCATGTTGTGTCATGCTTCATATTTGTGATATTCAATTTCAACTGCTATTTTCATATTTCTTTTCAACTCAAACATAAATTCTATTGATGATGAATATTTGTTCATCTTCAAAGCATCCACGTAAATGAGACCGATCATAAAAATAGTTCACATGATATTGTGCAACCATATATATGTATAATTTGTATTAGAGAATTTGAATATCAAATAAATATTTCAGTAGTGAAGCTATTATAACTTCTTCAAGCAAATAATTACATATGCAAAACATACTATATTTTATTTGTGAATTAACTTAGCTACAATATTATTAATAATAATAATAATAATAATAATAATAATAATAATAATAATAATAATAATAATAATAATAATAACAACAACAACAACAACAATAATACCTGACAACTCTGAAGGTAAAGAATAAACATCAATTGCTGTAAAGCAACCTAAAGTCTAAGCTGAAACTGGAACTACAAAATACCGTGATAAAACGATGGCAAGTAAAGTCCTTACGTTGTAAATACTGGAATAGGCTTAACAGAAAAGAAACAAAGTAAAATCTCAACATTAGTTGAGAAGCACGGGTCTCAAAGCAGCGACTAAAGAGGCTTTAATTGCAGCAAAAGATCAAAGCCTCCACACCAAAAACTACTACCTTACTGGTAGTAATTCAGTAACGAATAAAATGTATCTGTAGCACAAGATAAAATGTATATAATGCATACAATGTCAGAGGTGGGAAACCGTTATTTACTTTTCATACATCTGCGTGTGCAAGTATGCATGATGCATTTAGAAATATTTAAATAGCTATTCGTGTGTACTTCTGTATGTGAATAT
>NC_068997.1:38239585-38244945 GCF_001194135.2 Octopus bimaculoides
TATATATATATATATATATATATATATAATGTGTGAAATACATACAGGCATCCTCTGCGTTTTAGAGTGTTGCATATAAGTGCATATATATGTGTCTCTATGTCTTAAGTTATAAGTGTAAGGAGCGAATTGCCTATAAAAGCTGGTGACACCTTAACTAACTGTAGTCGTACAGTACTTTCTCTACCTCAGTCTATCACCTCTTAATTTCATTTTCATTATTAAATCCACAGGTATAAGATAATTTTCTGCTCTCACAAAGTAAAGCTTTCCTGGGCCAACATTTTTATTACGTATTTGTTGAGTATAATTAATCGACACTACTCTTGGATTTACTTTCAATTTAAGATTTCTAGAAAGAATCTATCAAGTAGACCTGAAGGCAGTAGTGCGAAAACGAATGGTAAAGGGATTACGCTGGATATTAAACTTGATGTTTTAAAAAGACTTGATGCACAAGTAAAACTAAGTTTGCCAAAACATTAAATCTTGCAACGTTTACATTGGGAATAATACGTGACAACAATGAAAAAATTGTGTCAAGTGCTCAAGAAGCTACTTCATTAACTGTCCGGACCTTATTTTTCCATAGATCTAATGTAATGCTTAAAATGGAACGACTCTAGAGGGTATAGATCTTGAGGGTAAGTTTAAACGGCGATTTGCAGAAAAAGAAAGGTGAAACTTCCAATAAGAAACCCTTTTTGGCTAGAAAAAGAAATCTTCTCCGAAAGGTTTAAGAAGCACGACATAAAAATGACTGGTGAGACAGCGAGTACTGATACAGACGTTGCTGCTAATTATTCTGAGCAGTTGAAGAAAATGATTGCTGAAGGAGACTACACACCAGAGCAAGTAAACAATGTCGATGAAACTGCTGTCACTGGAGACGCATGTCTGGTAGAACTTTTATTTCTCGTGAAGAAAAATCAACACTCGGATTTAAAGCTTCCAAAGATCGTCTGATACATCTTTCGCAAAAAGTTCGAGGGGACGTAATCTCAGTTGATAATATGGAAATCAAAAGGAAAATTAATTTCGCATTACAGTATTTTGCGTTACGGCCAGATTATCAAGAATGCCTCACTTCCGTAAAGTGAAAGATTCCTCTGTGTGTGTGTGTGTGTGTGTGTGTGTGTGTGTGTGTGTGTGTGTGTGTGTGTGTGTGTGTGCGTGCGTGTGTGTACGTATGTCAGGTCGCTCTTGGGCGCTACTAGTAATATGTAACCCAGTACAACCTGTTGCATGGTTGGGTTATCGGCGACTAAACTGACAATCCCATCAAGCTTGCTTGGTGGAGAGGGTGATTGTTGGACACCTGCAAGATGTAAAACAAGACCTGTCAAAGGGCGACAGAGCTCATGAGCTGTCAACGGCCATCTAGCAATATGTGTACATGTGTATGCATGCATGTATGTATGCGCGAATACGTGGAAATAGCTGGGTTGGTGTCCAGGTGCACGGTTGGCCCACTGGGAGTGGGAGGCCCCTCTGTTGTTGTCACAACATCTCTCTAGGAGAGGGAAACTCTGAAAGAAAACCTGCGACGCTGTCAATATTCGATGATGTAAACTAGTTCTTTTCGAGTTTATGCTGTCCATGTTCAGAGAGTGGAATTGGATTTGTGCAAATTCTTTCCCCGCTATAAAAAAAAATCATCATGCACAGGCATCGCTTGAAAAAAGTGAGACCTATGACTAAAATGGTTGGTCATAGCCTTCACATGTGTGGACGTTCGATCAGGCGATAGCAATACGCAAACCCGAGTTTGTAGCCAGTATATGTATGTATATATATTGCTGTGCACAATGTTATTTACAATGTTGTGCAAAGTGATGCTCCCCTTATGTCATACGTCCAACGTGTGGTGTTATGATATGGTAAGCCTCTGAGGACTATTACGTGGAGTATAGTGATGCATATATAGTGTCTATTTACATCCGTGGTGATTAGTGGCAAAAGACATAATGGAATGTGTACTGGGATGTATGCTTGTATTGCAATACAATTTCTATGCATATTGGCACCTATATCAGTTTCATAGTTTGTTACTCCTACTATCAACTAAGAAGTGTTTGGATGGAGAGAATATGCGTTGCCTGGAGAGTGCTACCACTGGATGGTCACTGGAAGACCATGACGTTAATGCAGCCTGGCATATATATATATTGGTTTCCAGTTCTGGCACAAGGCCAGCAATTTTGGGAGAGGGTGTAAGTCGATTACATCTTCCCCAGTAATCAGCTGGTACTTATTTTGTTGACTCCGAAAGAGATGAATGGCAAAGCCGACCTCGGGTGGAATTTGAACTCAGAACGTTAAGACGGACGAAATACTGCTAAGTATTTTGACTGACGTACTAAAGATTCTGCCTGCATGCCGCCGCATCAGGTATATATATATATATATATATATATATACTCCTAATGTAATGCCAATGGTGCATGGCGAGGTGTGTATGCAAGAGAGGCGCTTGCATGGCAGAACCCAGTTCATGAAATCGCTTATGGTATGGTAAGTACTAATATTTATCTCATATGCATCACAAAATGTATTCTTTCAACCAAGCGCTGATGTACTATTGAGAAACAGCTTGGGTATTTGGAGTCAATACAAACTTACGGTTGGTGAGGTCGAAAAGCCGATACGTGCAGTGGTGACGTTCTGTAGTCCATGTCAAAATATTAACAAGGGGTTATGCTTTGCCACGACAGTCCATCATTAGTGATATAAAGTTGAGTTCATGTATTCACGTTTTTACTACAGTAATATTATTGAGCGGGTACATTTGAACGATTTAGTGTATATTATATGGTATTTGCGTAGTGTTTATAGGTTTCTTGTAGATATTAGAGTGATGAGAAACGTGCGTATTGTAGTTGCAGAGTAGTATTTCCATGATTAATCCAGGAGTGAAACAGGAATATTAAGGTGCTTTTATTGTTACATTGTTTTTCATTGATGTTAGCGAGGGTGTAAGTAGTTTAGGAATTGTGAGGGTGTGCCATTTCAGAGATGTGTAGGTTATGGGGGGAGGTGTAAACTTTGAGTGATATTGGTTGTGAAGTATTAATGCCGGACCCTGGAATGTGGGCTGAGGAAAACTGGACCAGCTAGGGTGGATTTGTGGCTCATTTAACATGGGAATAAACTTAAAATACTCTGCGATCTTTCAGGCTCCATACTAGTTTCGATAATAACGCTGCGTTACATTTCTTTCTGTCTATGAATAACGCATTGTGTTCTGCATATCTTTCTTTAAAGGTATTCTCTGTCAGCCCGATATAGGTCCTTGGTTTGCTTCCTACAGTGGGTGTACGCATTTATTATCTGATGTTACATAGCTGCTGTGCGTTGTGATTGAAAATTTGCGAGCGAATATTATGAAGGCAACTACAACTAATTTTAATAGTTTCAATGGCAAATTTTGTAATATTTGTGTATTTTGTGGAAGTAGCGTGAATTAGGAACAGGAAGCGTTAGCTACGTTTGTTGCTATATTCATAATGTTTGACGCCTACAGCTTCTGGATCTAGGTGGATCCAGTATTAATTTCATTGAAGTTACATCTCGCTGAATCATTATTATAGTGTGGGACAGCTCTGTTCGGGGTGGATTCGTCTGAAAGTACGTCAACTGTTAATACTGATACTTTGTTTGAATGATTTGAGTCATTGTTTATATATGAGGTGGTATCGTTATTTGATTTGTGAAACAGTTTTCTGTAGTAAAGTTCATACTGTTTTAAAATTGGTGTTAATCGTGATTTTTAGGTAAAGTTGTGTAATTTTTGTTTTCGTTAATGCTCAGGTCATGTTCCTTTTGTTACATGCCGCACCCTATCCGTCGTCCCAATATAATTCCTATATTGATTAACTTTATTTCGCTCTTTAGCTTACTTAGGATGAAAAGATCTACTAAATCAACAATTTCTGCCTCGTCGTAGCTCCTGCCTCCATGATGACGTCAAAGATTCATCACTGTTCTTTTGAACATCATACGAAATCCGGGTTGTTGCAATGAAGCTACATCTACAGCAGAGAAAATTGTTCAACTAATATCTCACTCAAGTTTACCAGTGAGATGGTAGCTTTCAAACACCACTTACTATCTTTAAAATAGAGTAATTGTAGAAGCTAATTCTGAAAAGGCGGGAAGGCCATAGCTTCAGAGACTGTGTGTACTAAACAACACTTAGTTCAATAAGTTAAAACATTTATTGTCACTCTACTTTCCATGCCAAACATAAGAGCTCATCTACACCAGGCTGTTAAATTCCCCAGCAGAGTATTCAAGCTTCAATCAAAGCTACACAAACGAAAATATATTTCATAGGAA
The DNA here is from genome assembly GCF_001194135.2 of Octopus bimaculoides. NCBI lineage: Eukaryota > Metazoa > Mollusca > Cephalopoda > Octopoda > Octopodidae > Octopus > Octopus bimaculoides. Next base: position 38,243,924 of record NC_068997.1, read on the forward strand.
GATTATATTAGAATAGTTACCTCCCCAACGCATAATCATTCGTGAGACACAGTTACACATGTACACTAAGAACATAATATAACCCGTCTATATTTCTGGCTCCAAGCAAATAGTTGAATATAGCACCAACAAAACCCACTTCATACCCTCTTTCAAGTGACAGCAAAGAAGTCAAATACAGTCGGACATCATAAGCGAACGAGATACTCAAAAATGTTAGAAATTTCCAAAGTGGTCTCTGAAATATTGATTTCAAAGTTCCACACAGAGCCTGCATTTTCGGGGCAGGGTTAAGTCGATTACATCGATTCCAGTACTCAGCTGGTACTTATTTTATCGATACCGAATTGATGAAATACAAAGTCGACCGCGGCGGAATTTGAACTCAGAACTTGAAGATGGATGAAATATTCTAAGGCTCGTCGCCTTACATGGTCTCTGAACTATCAACTGCACCATAGAATGGATTCATACATAGTTGTGTGGCCAAACATCTACCTATACAAGCGCATATATACATTCATCGGAGTGACATACGAGTATACATTACATACATACATACATACATACATACATACATACATATATTCGCACCTGTACGCATACATGCATACACACAGCATACATACTACATACTATCTGCAGAAAATCTTAGAAATATAGACTAGTCCCGAAAAAAGTTACAGTGGAAATTTGTAAAACATTTCAAGGATTCTCCTTTTGACACCTATGAGTGAACATAGGCAGACATATAAATGTGGCATACGCATGCAAGCACACTCATAAACAGTATGCATAACACACTAACAATAAACGCGCGCGCGCCCTCACGCATTCACATATGCAAATATCAACCAATTCAGATAACCCCAAACATCAAGAACTATCTTGAGGTAAACGAAAGGGCCTTAGTGGTCGGCTTGAATTCTGCAAAGGAGGAAACTTTAATAAATACCAAAGAAATGTGTGTATGTGTGTGTGTGTGTGTGTGTGCAAACATATATATATATATATATATATAT
>NC_068997.1:38245430-38248826 GCF_001194135.2 Octopus bimaculoides
GATGAAACCACCACCTCCACTTTGGCACAGGTCGCGGCGTTTTCATCTCACCGTCTCAGAACTACCAAGTAAAATGTCTGGTTACCAGGAACAAATTCTGTGTGGACAATTCCTTTCACATCGATGAAACAAATTAGCGTCGTCTTGACATTCGACTTCACTTGACACGCTGTTTTGGGGCGTGATGACATTGAATGCTTCCATTGACTTGATTCCTCCTTCGTTTCCGAGTCGTGGCCGTAGCACCAGCTTTCGTCACCTGTGATGACCTTCGCAAAACGGTTCGGATCAACTTCCAACTGTTCTTTCAGTTCACGACACGCATTCAGTCGTGACTGCTTTTGATTTTCCGTGAGCAAGCTGGACACAAATTTAGCAGCAATTCTTTTCATTCGCAATTCCCCGTTCAAAATGCGTTGGCAGGAGCTCCAGGACACACCATTCATATCAACAAGTTCATCAATTGTCCCGTGATGGTTTACCAAGATCAGTTCATGAATTTTCGTGCTTTTTCATTCGATCGGAAAGTCCACGGTCACCCAAAACGAGGTTGCTCTTGAAGCAAAAAGTGACCATTCCTAAAGCGTGGAAACCACTCATAAACTTGTGTTTTGCTCATGGCAGCCTCCTTGTAAATTGTTTGAAGCATGCCAAATGTTTCGGCCGCCGTTTTCCCCAGCAGAAAACAGAATTTCACGGAAGCACGCTGTTCCTTCCTTTCAGCCATCGCAAAAATCGGCGAACAGGGGAGAAGCATTGCAAAACAAAGACGCACTACGTGGCAGTGCGACTTCACTCGACGACGCCTTTGGGCAGACTGATGCCTGAGGGTTGCATCAAGTGGCTTCTAGAGGCGGAAGCATGAACTACAACGAGCTTGTCCCACAGGGAACGTTTCCGGTTACTTTTGGGTACCAGATACAAACGCACCCGTATATACTCATGAAATACAGACATATTTATACACTTACGCATACATCTACAAGCAATCTATGGGCGAACACTAAGGACATTAGAAATGATATCGAACACTATATTGCTTTCACTGCAGTTGAGCAGGAATGGATGGGTAGTAAACACGGAGATAAAATGAAATGAGAAGTGGTAAGAAGGAGTCAGCATGGATTTGATGACCCGTCAGGAACACAAAGTCATTGGTGTCATGTGTTCTTGAGTGGTATCCACCTGTTATGGCTGCAGAAACTAATGTGATGAAATTAACAGTGCAAGACATAAGGCTCAACTTGTGGCAGAGAGAACCACAACAGAGCTTTCTGCCAGGAATCGAAGATATCGATAATGTTTTAAAAAATTTAATCACAAGATATCTCACTCTCTCTCTCTCTCTCTCTCTCTCTCTCTCTCTCTCTCTCTCTCTCTCTCTCTCTCACTCTCTCTCTCTCTCTCACTCACACACATCATCGACAAAAATGGCCATGAACATTTTACACTACTAAAAAGAAAACCGAAAATGTTCAAAATAATACATTTTACCGGACATGAAACAAACAATTATAACACAAAATATTAATAACATGCACGAACATAAATAAGAAAGCATGTAGAAATCATACTGTTAACATCATCAACATATTGGTGTCATGTGTTCTTGAGTGGTATTTCAGTACGTTACCCTTCGCAGATCATATGCTTTTTTTCAACCATGACCCGGTTGTACTGATAATGAATATCCGCCATACTGTTGTGAATATGATAATGGTTTGGTATGCACATTACTATGTATAAGGTTCTGTTTGGTGGCTTTGATCTTTTTGAGTGAGTCCTTCTGCCCTTTGGCAGATTTTGTTTTTCATCCTACAACGTGTCCTAATTTAGAAAACCTGCGATATGATTTTCCTCATCAAGTACTTTCGATGGGGTTGACGGTTTGTTGCGTTTCAGCTCGGCTCATTTTCCTTCCTCTCCTCAGTGAATCGGTACCGAAAACTCATCGTTAATAGTATTATATTAGAGAAATAGAAAAGTTATTTAATGTATGGGGCGGTTAATTAAATACTGGAGACAACTACTTCGTCTCGGTGTTAAGAAAACTCCTTTTTATTAGCGTTGGTAGAATTAATGATATTCAACATGGTGGGAGTTATTCCATTCACCTCGACTGCATATGAATTAAGAGGTAACTTTCTGAGATATCAATTGAGTTAGCTTCGATAAACATACAAATATTGATATATGCCCATTTATAAAGATTCGGTATAGAAGCGAGACTTAAGGGGAAAATAGAAATCTCCACATTAAAGACATTACAGCGTTTATATACGTGACTCATAAAGTTAAGTGCATTGGGATTGGGGTATCTAGGAGCATTTTCGCAGTGAGGTTTCACTATATTAGAAGTTTTAAGGGAAAGCATTGTGTTACGATTATCTTAGGGGTATGGATTGCTTGTGGGTGCATCAGGCGCCACAAAACACAAGTGTTTGTTTGCCCATCACTGGCTGGTGGCTTTCATGCTGAACTTAGTCGGCGGCCCTCCATTAGCCGAAATTAGCCAGTTATATGTGGTAAAGTGAGAAAGAAAGAAATATATTTAAAAAACACAGAAAAACACAGAGAAAAGAGAGCAAGACACCTCCTCAAGTCCTTAGACGGAATGTTGCTCAATTCTACTTATTAAATAAATTGCAATGTTGAGGAGAGAGAAAGAAAGAGAAGATATCAACGGATATGTAATTAACGATGTGAGTGGATTCATCAAAGCATTTTTTTATTGGACAGTGTTTAAGTTACTACATATTAATATAATTAACAAGTATTAACAACAAAATTTAAAACCAATAATTTACAATTAGCAATCATATAAAATATATTAGATAAAAGATATGATAACACTATCGAAGAAAAGAGTTGAAGACAATGGGCCTGAGTTTTATTTCTATCACAGAATATGGCTCTCTTAGAGATCTTAACGAGCTGCTCAACTCCCTTAGCTAAAATTCACCGGCTACATCACTTCGTTGTTATTATTATGATTATTATTCTACGTTCTGAGTTCAAATCCTGCCGAGGTCGACTTTGCCTTTGAGGGCTTCAGCCTATTGTAGAGAAGGATTATTATTATTATTATTATTATTATTATTATTATTATTATTATTATTTATATAGAAAGGATTGATGTAACTCATCCTGAAGATATAGAGTCAAAATTAAAAGAAGATTGCCATTTGCTATCTCGTGAACAATATTTCGACATCTTGCGTGTCTTCCACTGGTTCAAAAAATAAATTTGTCAATCTACTTCATTTTCGTTTATATAGAAAGGATTGAGGTAACTCCTCCTGAAGATATAGAGTCAAAATTAAAAGAAGAGTGCCATTTGCTATCTCGTGAACAATATTTCGACATCTTGCGTGTCTTCCACTGGTTCAAAAAATA
>NC_068997.1:38249137-38258787 GCF_001194135.2 Octopus bimaculoides
CAAGATGTCGAAATATTGTTCACGAGATAGCAAATGGCACTCTTCTTTTAATTTTGACTCTATATCTTCAGGAGGAGTTACCTCAATCCTTTCTATATAAACGAAAATGAAGTAGATTGACAAATTTATTTTTTGAACCAGTGGAAGACACGCAAGATGTCGAAATATTGTTCACGAGATAGCAAATGGCACTCTTCTTTTAATTTTGACTCTATTATTATTATTATTATTATTATTATTGCAGCGAGCTGGCAGAATCATTAGCACGCTGTGAATTATTCGAAACCCCAAAGAATTCCTCTCAAGACATAGCTATGATGTTCCCCTACTACTTCTCGTGATCAGAGAATCACATATTGTCAACCACTAAAAGACATCCTCGAGTGGTTAAGGTCAAACAACTGATAAGCAAATTTGAGGTATTAAACAGAATATTTGCTGTAGCCCATCTTTTTATACGATGATAAAACATGTACATGATAATACTTCCAATCGGTTAAGATCAGAAGCCATGAAGGCCAGTGCCGGGTTATTATCAAGATAAACAGCGCATGACTTTGCAGGTGGGGCCCAGTTAGAATTTTCTTCAGGTCGAGTAGCCCATCCCACTCGAAAGATTCTTGAATAAGGTTTGTTTAAGGATGTTGAACGAAATACCCATGTTTCCAGAGGTGAATTATTCAAACGTCAAAGAATTCCTTTAAGCACATGGCTATAATGCTCCTCCACAACTTTTGCTCATGATTAGAGATGCACATATCCTCAGCCACCAAGGGACATGCTCAACTGGTTATGGTCAGACAACTGACAAGCAAATCTGTGGTATTGAGCAGAATATTTGCTGTAACCCATTTTTTATACCAGGACAAAACAATGTACATGATAACACTTCCAGTCAGTTAAAATCAGAAGCCATGAGAGCCAGTGCCTGGTATTGCATCAAGGTATTAGCCAGTGCCTAGATTTGCATCAAAGCATTTCTTCATCACTATTATTATTATTATTATTATTATTATTATTATTATTATTATTATTATTATTATTATTAAGGCGGTGAGCTGGCAGAATCGATTTTTTTTTTTTTAGATATTTCTCGAACTTGGTTGTTTGTGCTCCGAGTGCCCCTACAGTTACTAGAATGACAGACACTCTACTCATAGTCAACATTCTTGCAATTCCGTCTTTTATTGCCTGTACTTTTCAATCTTTTCTAGATCTTTGTCACTTATGCGTGCATCCCCAGGTATTGCAGTATCTATGATCTTGGTTTCCTTTTTTCCTCTTATCTACCCCAACAATGTCTGGTCTCCGAGCCTCGATTAGGGAGTCACATTGGATTGTAAAATCCTACAGCATCTTCTGTTCCTTGTTCTCGGTGACTACTTCTAGTTCATGTTTGTACCATTTCTGTGCTCTGTTCAGGCCGTACTTTTCACATAGCTTCCAGTAGATGAACTTAGCCTCCTTTTGTAGTGCTTTTAGGCCAACTTGCTATACTCACTCACAATATGTGAGGTTGTTTCGTTTCTGCTGCCACGCATACTACAAAAGGCGATTCGCCATTGTTACCTATTTGGAACTTGGTGTAATTAGTCATCAGAGCTTGTTCTGGGCGCTGCATATCAATGCTACAGTGCACCCTTTCAAATCACTTTTTCTTAGCCATCTCCAAGTGTTGATCTTGTCTTTTCCTCCGATCTTTTTGAGGTATTGCCCATGCAGTGGTTTCATTTTCATGTTGTTTACTCTTTCTTCTTAATCTTGTTGTTGTTATTATTATTGTTATTATTATTATTATTATTATTATTATTATTATTATTATTATTATTATTATTATTATTATTATTATTGTTTACTTTTAATCTGCATATTTGTTACATTCACTTACCGAGACACACCCAGCGTCCTAGGGCGAGTGCAGGATAAGAGATGTTACAGTATGACTGAAAGCTTATGGAGGGAAAGTGGCACGGGTAGTTGCGAAATATCTTCATGTAATACAACACAGACATTTAAACTGATAGGGTTTTCTAAGGATGTTGGCAGCACTTGTTAGCACAATCTTTTGGATTTCTTTGAGACATGATTCACCAGGGATATTATCTAGATGTTTTTGGCATCCCAGTCTTTTCATACCTAGAGCACTCACAATAACAGGAACAGTTCTCGCTTTAAGATGCCACATCTTTTTTATTTCAATTTCCAGGTCCTTATATTTATTTAATTTGTCAAATTCCTTTACAGATATATTTTTATCAGTGGGAACACTTACATCTATTAGTCTACAAGTAGTTTCTTCTCTGTCCTTAATAACTATTTCTAGTCGATTAGCCTGGATCGTTCAGTCAGTGTTGACTGGAAAATTTCAGAGGATAGTGACATTTTTACCTTCAACGACTGGCTCATGATGATATTCATACCAGTTAGCAGGAGTGCTGATTTTGTAGTGTTTACATATTTTCTAATGTAAATACTACCCTACCCCATGGTGACGATTTTTGTATTCGTTTGGTGTCAGCACAGGACATCCCAAAACGAGATGGTCTATTTTTTCGTCAAATATATCACAGAATCTGCATTTAGGATTAGAACTGTTTTGAAGAATGTTAAGTCTGGTAGTTTTTGGTAAGCTAGCTTTGATCTTGTACTGCTAATATGAAACCTTCAGTCTCTGCTTTCAGTCCTGAGCTTCTCAGCCACTGATGGGTTGTTGCATTTCGGCTTCGAATTATATACTGTCTATGCATAGGCTTCTGACCCCACCGTTCTTCCGTTTGTTTCTGCCCGTTCTTCTTTTTTTTTTTTCTTGTTTGGTGGCAGTGATTTCCGGTTTTTCATCTATTCAAGGTGGTGAACAAGCAGTATCGTTAGCGTGCTGAACGAAATGCCTTACGGTATTTCGCCCGTCGATACGCACTGGGTTAAATTCCGCTGGAGTCAACTTTGCCTTTCACCCTTTCGGGGTCGATAAAATAAGTACCAGTTGAACGCTGGGGTCGATGTAATCAATTCGTCTCCTCTCCCAAAATTGCTGCCCTCGTGGCAAAAGTTGAAACCATTAGTATCATTATTACCTCCGAACTTTTAAGCTAAGTCTAGGATTTTGTTCCACAAAAATCCTCAGCAGCTTTCCAAAGCTAATCATGCAAAGGTCTCTCTTCAATCTATTTAACATGCTCTCTTTGAATTTCATTCTTCTCCTTTTCTCCTATTCCACTCTTGATCACCTGCTCCTTATTCACTGTCTACAGTAATTTCTCTCTGCTGTTCTGTAAATATTCTAGTTGGCATGTTTTTCCATCTTAACACACTCTTCCACAGCAATGAAGCCTCTTTCGTCCTCGTCTCTCTTCATGTACATCCGGTTGATATCAGCTTTTGAATGGTAAGCTCTATGCATTGTCAACAGCTTTCTAGTTTTTCTGCCAAGTTTCTGTATGTCGTTTTTGGTCCAGTCAACAATTCCCGTTCCATAACTGATTAGGGGACTGCTCTTGCTTTTATTGGTTCAGCGTTTTTTGTATTCTCTACAGGTATTTTGTTTTATCTCTTCGTGTTTTATTTCATCTTCCTCTAGGATCCCTATGCACTTATACTACTGTCCTTTCACAACCGCTTTCATTGTTTTCCTTTTTGGCATTTCAGTTACTTGGATTCCTTCAAATCTTCCTCATATTATTATTATTATTGTTATTATTATTATTATTATTATTATTATTATTATTATTTAATTTCTTTCTTCAGAGCTTTGTATCTCGTCAGCTTTTCTCCATTTTCAGCGATTCTGCTATCCCCAGCGCAAGCGATCTCTATGACCAGGCACGATTTTTCTCCTTTGTCTACCAGTATAATATCAGATTCCCGATGTTCGATTTCATGATCACATTGTATTATAAAGTCCAAAAATATATTTGAGCTGTCATTTTTTACCAAAGCCCTTGATTCGTGTAAAATATCAATTTCTTGCCTTTTCCAATCTAAACTTATTACATAGTTCCCAGTGAACCACTATGGTGACATTGTCATGCCTTCTTTTCTTTTTTTTTATAAGCCAGTTTGTTGCATTCGCTTAAAATATGCCACACTACCTCTCCAGTTTCACCACACATTTTGTATCCTGTTTGTATTCCTATTTTGAATCCTGTAGGACCGGATCCAAACTGTAGGCCTGAAGTACTTAAGAGAAGATTTCATTTGATTTATAGTATACTCCGTAATATATGAGGTGCTCCATGTAGTGAAATGTTCTGGTTTGCATAAATATTGTGATTTCCCGAAAAACGTTTGATGAACTTCTTCATTCCTCTTTTTCTTTTCATCTGCTACTGCATGGTTTTGCCTGTGAATGTATTCGATGTTTGCTAGTTCCATGCATTCAAAGACATTCTGTTCAAAAGGTTTTCATATTTTTCATAGAGCCAGTATTATGGATCTCTTCCTGGAGGCAGGATCTGGTTGCAATCTCTGACCTTGTGCACTGATTACCGTCCCTGCTTTTACTCGAGCACTACCAATTCATTTGTGTGTCTTCACTTAATCCATGTCTTCCTCCCGCAACCGTTTTACGTACTTCTTGTTCCTTATCTGGTCACCCCACCATGCTTTATATAACTGAAACATTATGCTACAATCGTTTGGTGTAGTTGTTACTGCTTTTACAATTGGTGGGGTTTCCGAGATATGAAACTCTTTACTGAAATATCATGCATCTTTCTTGGAGGAGTATATACGCTGTATTACAATACCGAGGAATGGGTTTTCTATTTTTGTCAGGTGTTCATCCAACTTTATAATGGTAATTTTGAAAGTCAGTTCGAGATGAAATTATCCAGGTCCTCCTAAAACCGTTTTAGTTAATAGCGTTGAAATGTTTACATCACTACATGTTTTTCTAGGATGTTAATAGTCTTAAATCTGTTAGACGCATTCACTTTACTTTCTTGTACCGCTCCTTTAGTACTCTCTTCATCGTACTTTTAGTACGCACATTCTTGATCGCCACCTTCATTTCTGAGCGTTGTATGCGTCTCTGAGTGTTGATTACATACATACATACAGACATGTTGTTGGCACTCCGTCGCTTCCGACGTCGAGGGTTCCAGTTGATCCGATCAACGAAACAGCCTGCTCGTGAAATTAACGTGCAAGTGGCTGAGCATCCACAGACACGTGTACCCTTAACGTAGTTCTCGGGGATGTTCAGTGTGACACAGTGTGACAAGGCTGACCCTTTGAATTACAGGCACAACAGAAACAGGAAGTAAGAGTGAGAGAAAGCTGTAGTGAAAGAGTACAGCAGGGTTCGCCACCATCCCCTGCCGGAGCCTCGTGAAGCTTTAGGTGTTTTCGCTCAATAAACACTCACAACGCCCGGTCTGGGAATCAAAACCGCGATCCTATGACCGCGAGTCCGCTGCCCTAACCACTGGGCCATTGCGCCTCCACATACATACATACATACATAAATACATACATACATACATAAATACATACATACATACATATGTAGTTATACACATCTCTACAGAAGTACTAGCATACCGAGCCAAATGAGCGGGTCTTTATATCTCTCCATATTGCAGTAAAGTGAGTGACTGAAGAGTCAGTATCATGCTATCCACTTATTTATGCTTCGTTAATTGACGTGATTCTATAGTATTTTCTTCTGGTTCATGGATAAATTATTGCTGTCTAGTTATTTGCATTCTGGTTATCAATTTATTCGGAATTATTACGGAAGAATCTGAAGGATTTGAAAAATATGTTTACCTTAGGATATTACGCTTTCACTTCTCCGATTAAGTAATCTATTGTCTACTAGGATTATTCCGAGACCATCCATTGTGCGAAGCCTACAATCTTTTTTTTAGTGCTAATGTATGCAGGTGCTGTTGCGATGGTACTGTATGGCATTTTAAGACTAGTACCTTTAGATTTTAAACCTTATGTACAGGCAGCTAGTGAAGTTGCATTAAACGTATGTCTATGCATAGTAAAGTGACATTTAAATATACTTGACGAAGAACCGGTGTAATATCTATTGTCAGCTAGCGTTACGACATTGCATTTACATACTACATTGCGTAGAAACACTTATCTTCGAAGGAATAGTTAATGGCTATTCACAGTTACATGTGTGTGTGGATTCTTGGCTTAAAATTCCACAGGTTTTAGAGTTGTAGAATTCCTCTTACTGTTAATTAAGTTCTTTCGTCCATCTGCTTTAGTGCTTTGACTGTTACTTTTAGAGTGTATATAACTTTCATGTTAGAGTACATAGAATAATTCACAATTCCTGGTAATTTGAAATATAAAGATTTTTCAATATGGAAAGGTGTAGTTTTATCTCTCTTAGTAGAGTGATTTTGTTATAAAGGTTCAAATCAGCGATTTCTCTGTTTACAAAAGAGCTAGATTTATGTTTCATGGTAGAATTATTAAATTAATTATTATTACCTCGATGTTATCATCTCTAATTAAATTACTAAATATAGATTGTTCTAACGTTAGATGAGCGTGAAGATTTCTATCTAGATTAAGATTTGCAGTATTATATATATAACAAAGAGTGAAAGAGAAGAATGAGAGATATTGTTTCACGGTCAGTAGAGGGATTTTGTTTGGGGTATTTGTTAATTATATGAGAAGCCTTTTTCTGTAAAATTTGGTGTCATAGAGAAGGAGAATCTTATCATGCATCGATTGATAATGCTACATCGTTTTCAGTCAGAAAGTCTTGTTTGTAAGTTTAAAGAAGTAGCCACATCTTTTGTGTAAAGAGCGTTATACCAACTTACATTTTTTTTATTTTCTGGGTTTTCTTAGGATTAGTTATATCCTAGGGTATTTGATTCGCAGAAATGATCTTTCTATGATGTTTATGGATTTTGATGTGACCGTGTTTTTAGAATTACTACAAGAGGTTTATAGACTAAATTTATCATCTATTTTAGATGTATGTATGTATGTATGATTAGCAAATTTATAGAAAAACCCACTAGAAATCTGCACACTCGAAACACCTTGATCCTGCCTACAAGGTAAGTCGGATCTTTTCTGTTTTGCTGTAGCCGTGGAAATTTCAAAGTTTCTTGAAAATTTTAAAATTTGGTGCATTAATTTAGATTTCCAAACTGAATCTCAGGAGATATTTCACTTTTCCAGAATTTTTTTTTTCTTAATATTATAGAGGCTTTCATTAAAGTTCGCCCAGTCACGAAACATGATTTGACAGCTGCATTTTGTGCGTGACGTGTTTCAGTATGAAACTGTAAATAAATCAACATCTGCTTTCCGCATGACATGTAACTCCTCGTAGCTTTAATATATTTTTGAAATTTTCAGAAAATATTTGCGAATTTATATTCTACACTCGAAAATTCATGCGATTATACAAATACCAAAAAGAAAATTGGGGGTGCATGATTTGAGGACTATTTGGATATGATTTTTGGCACATCTCTCGACCAGGGTACAAGCAGTAGATGGGCACAAGCAGCAGAACACAGCGTCGACGCACATGCTTTCACGTAGAATATATGTGTTAACACGTGCTATCTCGTAGACAAAAGAGTTCTCATATTTGGCTTGTTACTATGGAAACAGGCACAGATGTGTCTGTGGCTTACGAATGATTAAAATTACCCAAAATTTGCTAACTTTAAAAGCTAATAACTCTATATCTATTGATTTATGGCGAAAATGAATTTCATGGCATTGATTGGCATATAAAGCAACATCATTACATCGAATATGAAATCAATTCGAACAGGAATTAAAGCGATTGAAAATTAGCAGCCAAACAGAAAAGATCTGGTAAGTCATATAAACAAAAAGTTGGAGTAGCCATAGGTTTTCCTGATGACCTACAATCGCAAAGTTCTATCTAACAAGAATAAAAAGCAAAATAATACCTAAACGCAAATTTAGTATACACTAGATTTGTTGACAATTTACTACGTGTATTTGGGAGACCGAAAAACATCAAGAATAAAGGTAAGACCTAGAGAGCAACTAAATTTTAAAACCCGAAACAATTCTAAAATGATTCCATTTCTAAATATGATATTGGTTTCAAATTTTTTCATAAGACCAGCAATTTCGGAAGAAAGGTAAGTCGATTACATCAGCTCCAGTACTCAACTGGTACTTATTTTATCGACCTCGAAAGAATGAAAAGCAAAATCTACTACGGCAGAATTTGAACTCGGGACGGAGCATTTTGTACGGTGCGGCAACGATTCTGCCAACCCGCCGCCTTGCTTTTAGATATAAACATTCAGATTAAAAGAAAAGAAACTATAGAAGCATTACGCTAACCATACAAACAAATACATATGCCTACGCGGTGGTCGCGAATGCCCATATAGCTATGAAATATCAATGAGAAAATCGTTGCTTAAAATAGGATCTATTTTCTTTTCCACAAAATTCACATAATTAAACAAACACCACTTAACAAGGAATATGCAAACAGAACAAGTTACTGGTGAATATTGACAGAAATGCAATGCAACAAATACATCAAACATTACTCCAATTAAAATTACGCAAATTACAAGGAAAGTGTGTAACGTGTGTATTATATGAATTACTTAGAAAATCTCCTAAAATGAAACTCAAAATTCGGTCACAACAGACCATAAACTGACATTAACAATATATTACAAAATCTCAAAGAGCCAAAATCTCCATAACAATAACATAGTTAAGCGTCGAAACCCAAAAGCGAATTATAAATGACTAATAAAATTTTAAAATTCGACTGCAAAAGTGTAATTTGCATGATTCATCATCTAACTCACATTAGTCGCACAGCACAAACACTCTCTAGTAGGCTCCCCCTTACACACACGATAGCGAGAAATTGTAACACACAACACTTCACATCGTAGAGCATTGCGAAACAAAGTTATGTGTAAAAATATTGATTCCAAATTTTGGCAGAAGGCCAGCAATTTCGGGGGAGGAGGTAAGTCAGTTACATCGATCCCAGTGCTTAACTGGTACTTTTTTTATCGACCACGAAAGGCTGAAGTGCAAAGTCGACCTCGGCAGAATTTGAACTCAGAATATGAGGACGGACGAAATACCGCTAAGCATTTTGCCCAACGTGCTAACGATTCGGCCAGCGAACCGCCTTGTTACGCGTAAAAATATTAGTTTCAAATTTTGGCACAAAACTCAACTCCAGTGTTTCACTGATACTTATTTTATTGACCCTCAAAAGATGAAAGGCAAAATCAACCTCGGTGGAATTTGAACTCAGATCGCAAAGCCGGACGAAATACCGCTAAGCATTTCGACCGGCACTGTAATATTTCTGCCAGCACGCTACCTTACATGTTAAAATAGTAACAGAAGATACGTCTATACTATACAGAATGACGAATAAAAATTGAAGTATTTAAGGAAGTAACATGCATGCAACAACACATCATATCACAACAAACATAAATAAGCTAAGCGATTGATGACGTATAACTCTAACGACCAAAATACCAGCCTGATGATATGGAAATCTAATTCTGGAGGTAAAATTTGCATATGTAAAGTCGCATAGTACAGAAGCAAACACCAGTTCACACGCTAATAGTAAGACTGGGATAGTTTGAAATCCAATATGTGTGTGTACATACATACATATATAT
>NC_068997.1:38259283-38259784 GCF_001194135.2 Octopus bimaculoides
ATATATATATATATATATATATATATATATATATATATATATACATTTGCAATGATTTTTCAGGTGAGCGGTATCGATTTAACAAAGCTTTAAATAATAATAATATTTTATAAGCTTAAAGCTCATAAGCCATCACCGTGCTTTGACTAAGGTAAATAATCTTATATTGGGGTGTATAAGCCCTCGACAGGAAAAAGTAGGGTTATGCATACTTGTCGCGAAAACATGGAGGTGTGCGTTCGAATCCCACGCATACGGACAACCCTACTTTTGCGTCGAAGGCTTATCTGCCCCAATATTACACTATTTACCTTAATCAATACACGGTAATGACTTATAAGCTTATAAAATATCATTATTATTATTTACAGATATATATACATTTATATACATATACGAGGGGATGAAGGGCAGTTCCTGGATTTGGGTGAAGAAAATACAGGAAGATCAGTTAATTATGATTTCGTTCAATGTATTCACCTCTCAGTTATACATATATAT